>NC_056751.1:217938294-218069421 GCF_019279795.1 Protopterus annectens
TCATTATCTAATAAACATTACGCAATAACTGATGAGTGAAAATATTAAGTGCATTTGGTAGACTGCTTGACATAGGAAACATGACAGCATGAATTCACAGCAAGACATTCTTGTAAATAAATCTAGCAGCTATTTGAATGGATTTTTGGGAAATCAGAACAGAGAAGGATGTCGATGTGCTTTATTTAGACATTTTGAAGACATTTGACACAGTGTGCAGCATAAAGAGAAAGTGAAGAATTTCTCAAACTGTGGGTGGATTGCATTGTGAAAAATTGTCTTGAAAGTAGGACAAAGACAATTATAATAAATAGGTTCATAGGTTTATACTAGGCTATCTGCCCTAAGGCATTTATAAGCCTTGCCCAAATTATTGTGGCTTACGCCACCCCTTATATGAAAAAATACTGTGCCCATTAGTTTGTTGTGCCTCTGTCCAGCAGTGACCCAGAGATGATTCCCGGGGTAAACCTACGATCTCCCATCCACAGGTCTAGATTTCTCTTGAACAGAGTCAGCGAGGTGCTCTGCCTCACATGGACCGGGATTTTATTCCACAGCATAGGGAGTCTCTGAGTGATAAATCTATCCCTCCAGCACGTCCTATTTATATCCGTGCTAAGGTTTAAGTCGCTTGCTCTAGTGGTTTTGGTGGATTTGGATTTTTGAGGTGGAGCATGTCCATTAATTCCGGGTTGGACATGGCCTTGTATGTCAGGCACATGTCACCTCTGAGCAGATGGTATGCGACTGAATAGAGCTGGAGTTTCTTCAATCTGGCAGCATATGACAGATTTTGGAGTCCCTTTATCCTTTTGGTGAGGAACTTTTGGGGTCTCTCCAATTGCTGCAGATGTCGGGTGAGATACATCCCGAATGGGGCATTGTACTCGATCATTGGTCTGATAAGTGAAGAGTACAGGGGAACAATGACCTCACTAGATCTGGATGTGAATCCCTTCATGATCAGGTGGGCAATGTAGAAGGTCTTTCTAACCACTTTAGCAATGTGAGTGTCAAAAGAAAGGCCACTGTCAACCTGGGTCCCCAGGTCCCTGATAACCTCTTCTGTGCTTAGTGGATTTCCACCTATATGGTCGATTCTTCTAAAAAGGATGGCAAACAGGATGGTATCATAGTGGTCAGTACTGTGTCTAGTCTTTATTCATGTCTTTATAAGTGACCTTATGGAATGATTGAAAAGTAAGCTTTGCTTTTCTGCTGAGGGCACAACATTATATAACAGACTTGATACAAAATAAGATGCAGAAAACAAAATAATGAAAAACTTGGTGGTATTGGGATAATAGTCTAAAACATGACATTGGAATGCAAGAAAATGAATAATAATGCATCTGGGAAGCTTAAGAAAGAACTTTACATTGCAAAGGGTAGCAACAGCAATGTAGTTATATGAGGTAACCTCAAGGTAATCCAGATTGTGAAAAAAGGAGTAAGGAAGGCAGATGGAATTCTGAGATGCATAAGAAGCATCACCAGAAGAAGTTAAGATACTGTCCCTTTGTATGCACCACTTGTAAGATGCCACGTACTGCATGATCTGTAGTTCGGGAGACCTGAAACATAAAATAGCAGGCAAAATAGTGGCAGTTTAGAAAATGGCATGAAAATGATGCATTTTTAAACTCAAAAGGGATATAAAATCTAAAAGGTAAATAATATGTGTAATCCTGAGGATAATAAGGAAACAAGTTTCTTGCTGACATCCAGTTGTTTCTGATGAGACTTCAAGAGTTTGTAAAAGAACTCAGAAAAAAGAGCTGAAAGAGAACAAAGTGGTACAATCTGAGGATAAAAGAGATCATCCATATGAAACACAAGGAAGAATTTTTTTCATTGAAAGGGTGGGGGAGACTAGTAGTCAGATACAGTGAATGAATTGTACATATACATTTAATTTAATTTCCTTATTTGTTAAGTGTTTAAGTTAATTGATCCAATAAGGATCCTTTACAGCCATGGCTTGTTTATTAGATGTGTGAGACTCCCACAGTACTGAGGGATAAACTCACACAGATGTAGTGTGAACATGCCAGCTGAGCACAGACAGTAACTGGAGGTCAGTATTGAACTCAGGACACTCAAGATGTGAGATGAGTGTTAACTACCAGTCAGCTGTGCCCACAACTGTACAATGGATAATTGTAAAGTCGGCTTATAATGGCTTGATTGGGTATAGAGCTGTAACATAAATAGGACCACCTGACTCATCCATTGAGTAATGCATACACTAGGTGGGCTATGTGGTCCTTAGCTGCCATTAAATCAAGGAGCAGGAAGTAGGCAGTATTGTTTTCAACAATGAAAAGGCCTTAGTCTTAGAACTGGTGGCACAGACAGTGAGTGAGAAACCACAGTCAAACTTCTTGTACTGAGCAAGGAAATGTAAAACATTGCTGTAAATTCTGCAATGACTTTAATTAGCCATACCTGAGAAATTGGTTAATTTGCAGATATACTTTCAATTACCAATATCTTTGTGGCAGTTTCTGCATTCCTAAAACAATTATTATGGCAGTAACTATGTTGTGTCATTCATTAACAATGACAGGAGCAAAGGATCTATAAGAATTATTGATAGAGACTGAGATAAATAAATTGGGGATATTTATATTGTTTATTTAGTTGTTACATCATATTTAGAATATTGTTAACTTTTATAATTCCCAAGAAAAAACTGGAATATTATCCAGAGCAACAGGGAACTAGTCAAAGTTCTAGCTGATCACCCTTATTTCTGTTATAAAAAGTCAAAAACACTTTGAGCCTGTTTTGAAACAGAAGACTCCCATCCAGTCACAGACCGGACAATACCAGCTCCCTGGCCTGTTCACTTGCGGATGGTGTGTGGCATGTAAATACATACACACAAACATTTCCTTCACCTTTAAACACTGGGATGTTAAGGTAAGCTGCAAAAAGAAATTCTATTGCAACTACAAGAATGTTGCTTATGTGGGTTCCTGTATTCAGTGCCAAAGCTACTACATTGGCAAGACTTCTAGGCAGCTTTCAGACAGGGTAAAGGTACATTACTCTGCCATAAGAAACAAAGACTTTAAGAATGCCCTAGCTAAGCACAGCTAAAGCTGTGAAATTTTCATTTTATTTTAATTCTTTGTGCTTGAGCAGGTGGACGTGTTCTTTGGTGACCATGACACACTGCTCAAAGTCAAGGAACTAACATGGCAATTGCTGGTCAATGCAGATTCTCCACCAGGATTAAATAAAAATGTAAACATAGCATGTGAACTACAGTGGTACAGATAGAGGTCTATACCCCTAACACCATTGCTCATGTTGTTTCCTCAATCTGACTAACTCAGCACTCCACTGGCAAAACAAAAAACAGGAACAAGACAACAAGAGGCTAATGTTTAAGAAATCTCACTGTTTACACATGTTAATAAGCAAAGCAACCCAATTGGTCCCAATACACAAATTCACATTGGAGACTTCCGCACCACTAAGCATATGACTATTGGCTACCTCAACCAAGCCCTCTTAACGTTCATTAGATAACTTCACATTGAAGCCTATTGGCCCCAAAAGAATACAACCACTGTACTACTGGATATCTTGTCACACCCTAATCACTCACCTAGTCACTTTTAGACAAATCCTATTGGTTACACTAGTTTTAAGTTGATTTTTCATTGGTTCAGAAATAAAATACTGTCTCTAAACCACCAAATGTGTTAATAAAAATGAATGCAAAATTGTTTTATTTATTGATGATGAAGTTCTTGAAATATTAAAGAATGAAAGCGCTTAAAATGCATGTTCGCTTCATTCTTTTCTGCCTCAGCATGAACCAAGGTTTGCGTGTTAACCAGCCTAGTCCTCAAAAGTCCTATTTTTAGTGTTGTTTTACAAGTTTATTTTATTTCTTGTTAATTAGCCAGAATAATAGACTCATTCAAAAAGATCCATTTCAGCCACTGGCCAGCGAATACATCACCGCACAATCAGGACAGGGCATGAACACAAGCTATAGAATAAATAAATAGAGATTAATATTAAAAAATATATTGTCATTAAAAGTAATATCACAACAATAACATTTAAAGCATTGATGCCTTACTGAGAACAACCTTTAGGCAACTAGAGAATAAAGAAAATATATGAAAGATTCTTTTTCTTTCATGTATAAAATTAATAACCAAAAGAAAAATGTATGCAAACGAAACCACAAAAGGAAATACCAGCACATGTAATAACTCTATATAGTTTGAGAGTAAGTACATGGCTTGGTATCTCCTTTTGTGGTCTCATTTGCATGCATTTACTCTTAGTTATTAGTTGATTCAGTACACACTTGTCATTCATTATTGGTTCTTGGTTATGTATGAAATTAACTTAATCACATTTATTATTGATTTACATATTTTCATGTCTGTGAACCTCTATAGTAAAAGTGATCCATGTGAGCTCATTTGAACCACTAGCTGGTTCAAACAGACCCAAAATAATATGATATATTAAGCTGCATTAATACATGACAATGAATAGCACCAAATAGTTCCATAACTGTTAATATAAGTAAATGAGCAAAAAAAAATACATATAAATAAATTAGGTAATTGAGTATATAGGTACACAATCAAATCAAATGGGATACAAAGAGATCTCTGTTTCTCTCTCTGCATATGTGTGTGTGTGACTGTGTATATATCATATATGTGTATGATATATATATATATATATATATATATATATATATATATATATATATACATATATATATATATATATATATATATATATATATATATATATATATATATATATATATATATATATATATATATATATATATATATATAACTATATGGGCACATACACAGATATATTTTTAAATGTATGTATATATTATCAAATATGACACATACAAGTTGGTATGCACAATTGTGTTCATTATGCTAGGAAGTTATCTTAGAAGGTTAATGGTTATAAACATTAGGACAGATATATATCTAAGTTTAGTGTGCTGATGAAAGACACTTAAAGTTCAAGCAAAAACATTTCTCCTACCTTCCGTAAATGCTCATGCACTAATCTACATCTGGATGCAGAATGCAATCAAATCAAAGAAAACTATGCATGTTTTAATATTTAAAAATTAAAATAAAATGGCCATTTTAGGTGTGTATAGTTCACATAACTTGGATGGTTTTTGTATCTATGTTATTACTCCAAGCAGCTTGATGACATGGTTTTGGGGGCAAGATACACTTGCCCTAAAAAATGACACATATCAGAACTAAAATGTGTGGAAAAAACAAAACAAATCAAGGTAAAGGAGAATCTGCTGAAAAGCAACATCTAATTCATTGTTAGTTAATTTCTGGCAATTAGCATGCAGAGTGCTAAAGCTCTAAATTATTAATGAGTTGCTTTGTTTAACCAAAGGGTACAAGGTTTTATTTTTCCAACCTCCTTTTGTCTGTTGTGTGACTCTGAACAAGTCACCAAACCAGACGGTGCTCCTGAGTCACCCCTGAAATGGGTGTTGCGTGACTCTGAACAAGTCACCAAACCACTGCTGAGTCACCCTTGAAATGGGTGTTGTGTGACTCTGAACAAGTCACCAAACCAGACAGTGCTCCTGAGTCACCCCTGAAATGGCTGTTGTGTGACTCAGAACAAGTCACCAAATCAGACAGTGCTCTTGCGTCACCCTGGAAATGGATGCGGAAATGAGTTTAACATATCGAGACAGCTTTAAAAGAAGCAATAGAGAAAGGAATATCTCTGTTGCTTTTTTTAAGATATCTTGCTATGTTAAACTCATTTAACATAGCAAGATAACAGCAACAGAGCTCTTCCATTCTCCTTTGCTGTCCAACACACACAAAAAAAAAGACTTATACTAATGGAAAAAGTCTGGGTGACCGGACCTTTTTCCATTAGTATAAGTTTGATTTACAATGGGCACGCTGACCAATCAGTTTGCATGTTTTGGAATATTAATGGGGGGGTCGTTGTATAATTACTAATAAACAACTAGCAATATTTCCAGTATAACATGATATAAACCAGCATTGACAGTGAACTGTCCTGTTTCCCACATAGGTGTTTCACACCATATACCTCAAGAGCATATAGTTCTCTCAATTATGAAAATATGACCATAAGTTTGAATATATGAATAATAAGTGGCTAACAAAAATTAATTTCTCCACTACAGGACATCCTAGATTAACAATCTTAGTGTATTTTTGTTAACAACTCCTTGTGCTTTCTAATACTGCCTATTATTAACTAGTAAGTTACTTAGTTAAGGAAGCAAGGCCCAGAAAAGTTCTGGATGCCATAAGGTGGTATGGATGAGAACTGGATGTAAACAAAAATGGCGTTTAGGCTTGAGTAAGTTAAAGGTGCATTTTTACATAAAATCATTATTTTATGGGAGAAATATGACCATAAGAGATAACACAAGAATATGAGCACCAATTAAGATGGAAATGGACTGGAGAAGCCACATGTCATGTAATGCCTTTGTCTGGGGAAGCCGCGTATCAGGTGATGCCTTTGTATGGGGAAGCCACATGTCATGTGATGCCTTTGTATGGGAAAGCCATATATCACATGATACCTTTGTACTGGATTACTAAATAGAAGGTGTGACTGACTCTATTTTTAAGATAAGTAGTCAATGACAAAAAAAGAAACTTCAATTCAGAGGACTAACTGATCATAGCAGATAGCTCATTCCAATCTGTAATACATGTTTTCTAATACAGATAGAAGAAGTAAGAAATTTCTGCATGAAGACTAAAAAGGCAGGTTCAGTAGTTCATAGGTTATTGCGTTGCCTTGCCCAGTACTAGTGCTGTATTAGAATGAGCTTTCAGGGAATAGAGAGTTAGTTTTGTTATGAGTTTAAAGGTAAGTTTTAAAGGAAGGCTGAGTGTTCAGCTCTTAAAGCTACTAGAGTTAGCTCTAACCATTAACTATTGTTTTATTAGGGCTTGATATTTCCCTAGAAAGTATTACATAGGTGCTCATTTTTGTTTGCCTGTTTCTTTGTTTGAAAAGAGAGAACTTGTAGATCCTGTTAGAGAAAATCTGAAGGTCTTGTAATTTTAGAAGAGGGATGGCCACAAGAAATTCTTAGCTCATGTTTAGTAGGTTGACTGGTTTTACATCCAGCTTTCAGTCAACAGAGCTATACCAGGCAACTCAGACAGGTCAGCTGGATGCTGGCCAGCCACTATGTTACTGACCCAGGGCTTCTGGGCTTCATAATGAGTATACGCTGGCCAACAAAGGGACATAATCCCCTCCCACCATTAACCCCCTTATCACTGGAAAATACAAATTGTCCCCCTTTTCAAGCACTTAATAATGCCCACTTCCCAGATCACTCACGGCTGTACATGGCAATCTTGGTGTAAATTGGTGTTTACCCATCCAGTCATCAAGACTAGCCTTAAAGATAGCAAAAGTAGTGCTTTGTTTGACCTATAGTGGTAAATTATTCCATAGGCTGGGCATGTTGAGTTAGGAACCTCTATCTTCAGCATATCTTCTTGTTTATCTACATCTTCATGTTTCTTTATTGGTGTAGCTTTAGAGCCTTAGTGCTCA
Organism: Protopterus annectens; assembly: GCF_019279795.1. Taxonomy (NCBI): domain Eukaryota; kingdom Metazoa; phylum Chordata; order Ceratodontiformes; family Protopteridae; genus Protopterus; species Protopterus annectens. The sequence continues at coordinate 217,945,909 of NC_056751.1, forward strand.
TGTTTGTACAACCACCATGTTTATTTATTGCTATAGATGTAGGGCCTTAGCGCTGATGTTTGTAGAACCACTGGTTTTGCAAAGAAGCAGGATGTCATGTAGGAATGGGCCCTTTCCTATCTTGAAAAGAGAAATGCAAATCACCTTGGAGTAGTCTATAGGCTACTAGTTTTAAAGAGAGCTATGTCAATCTATCAAGATAGTTGGAGTATTTAAGGCCTTTCATTTTCTTGGTAAGACATATTTGGAGCATTCCTAGTTCAGCAATATGCTTTGGTTTATACATACCAAAGGAAAGATGAGTTCTTTGGATCTTGAAGACATTCCCTTGGAATTTATATGTGCCAGATAGAAGGATTTCTTGACTACAGTGGAAACAGGATGATAGAAAGAGAGACAGAATTATCCACATAAGTACCAAGGTCTTTTATGACAGTGCCTGCCTGAAGGGGAGTGGTATTTATAAGATATGATGTAGGAACAGCTTTTTTGCCAAATATTACTATGCTGCACTTTTTCACATTTAACTTGAGACCATTTTCAGTGCATGTTCAGGGCCTTCCCGGAGCCACTTAATATCCATCGGTGGGCTCAGCTTGCAGTCATAAGCAAACTTGGTCAATCATACTTTTGGGATATTGGACTGGACATCTGCAAAATGAATGTCAAATAGAAGAGGGTCCAGCGCTGACTCCTGTGTTACCCCACTGGTTACAATTTTACATTCATGGGAAGTACCATCAACTTTCACAGTTTGAGATCTGTTGAATAGTTAGTTTGTAATCCTGCATATAACATCTAGGAGTACATTATGTTTGTCTAATTTTTAACAATACCAGCATGGGGGATGTTGTCAAAAGCCTTGATGATAGCGAGATAAACAGTGTGCACTGAGTAACTACTGTCCAGTCCCTGTGTGACCTTTTTAAAAAAATATATATATTCGATTCATGAGGCAGGACCTGCCCTTCGCAAAACCAGACTGACTGCGGTTTAAATCAGTTAAGTTGCCTGAGTCTGCGTAAATGAGTTCTGTTGTGATACATTCTACAGCTCTGCATATAAAGCTGGTGAGACTGATTCTGCTATGATACATTCTATGGCTCTGCATATAAAGCTGGTGGGACTGGTTCTGCTATGATACATTCTACAGCTCTGCCTATAAAGCTGGTAAGACTGGTTCTGCTATGATACATTCTATGGCTCCGCATATAAACTGGTGAGACTGGTTCTGATATGATACATTCTACGGCTCCACATATAAAGCTGGTGAGACTGGTTCTGCTATGATACATTCTACAGCTCTGCATATAAAGCTGGTGAGACTGATTCTGCTATGATACATTCTATGGCTCTGCATATAAAGCTGGTGGGACTGGTTCTGCTATGATACATTCTACGGCTCTGCATATAAAGCTGGTGAGACTGGTTTTAATATGATACATTCTACGGCTCTGCATATAAAGCTGGTGAGGCTGGTTCTGCTATGATACATTCTACGGCTCCACATATAAAGCTGGTGAGACTGGTTCTGCTATGATATATTCTACAGCTCTGCATATAAAGCTGGTGAGACTGGTTCTGATATGATACATTTTACAGCTCTGCATATAAAGCTGGTGAGACTGATTCTGGTATGATACATTCTATGGCTCTGCATATAAGGCTGGTGAGACTGGTTCTGCTATGATACATTCTATGGCTCTGCATATAAAGCTGATGTGACTGGTTCTGCTATGATACATTCTATGGCTCGGCATATAAACTGATGAGACTGGTTCTGCTATGACACATTCTATGGCTCTGCATATAAAGCTGGTGAGACTGATTCTGCTATGATACATTCTATGGCTCTGCATATAAAGCTGGTGGGACTGGTTCTGCTATGATACATTCTACGGCTCTGCATATAAAGCTGGTGGGACTGGTTCTGCTATGATACATTCTACGGCTCTGCGTATAAACTGATGAGACTGGTTCTGCTATGATACATTCTACGGCTCTGCATATAAAGCTGGTGAGACTGGTTCTGCTATGATACATTCTATGGCTCTGCATATAAAGCTGGTGAGACTGGTGGAGCTGTAATTGCCTGGCTCAACAGAGGGGCCACCCTTGCATAGGAATGTCATAGTGGCAGTTCACCAGGTCTCAGGTACAAACACTATCGCTACACTGAGGTTGAACAATTTAAGAATTTTGGATAGTGCATACTTAGCAGTAATGAGAATGCAACATGGTATGTTGTCTGCTCCCATGGAAGTATTAGCTTTAGTCTTTGACAGGGATTTTAAGATTTTCTTTTCCAAGGGGATTTCTCCATTTTGTGAGTAGGTGTGACAAAATTAGCACTAAATTTGTTTGCTAATATATTGGTTAGATCCTCTCAGTGCATTGTTAGATATTATTCCTATGACGTTTTGTAGTTTTCTGCAAGAAGTTAGTTTTACTCAGAGAACAACAAAATGTCAAATGAAAAGCATGTTTTTAGCAAAGTTTATTGTATGTGTTCTATAGTGTTTAAAAAAAGCACAGAACAGAAAATCTAAAATTAAGCAGCATTTCACAGCATTTTCCATCTGGGGAAAAAGTTTTAAACTACAGAGGATGAAACCAATCATTAGGTTTTTATTGAGAAATAAGCCATTATTTTCATCATTTCATGAAGTGGTAGACTGCTACATTGTATCAGGCTGTTGGCCTAACATTCCCATGCCAAAGCATTCTGCGCTGTTGAGGTACTCTCAACCTGCCACTTTTCCACCACCACCACCATATGCCTAGAGTGCAGGCAGAATGAGATGCAATATAGTTTTATAACAAAACACTAAAAGCAGACACAAAAAAATATATATTAAAAACTTTAAAATCCAACTTTAATAGACACACACAAAAATATATATATCTATAACTGGTAAGCACATTCATCCCAAAAACATGGAACTTCATCAGACTCAAAACCATTAAATACATTTAACAATAGTCACATGACCTCCAATAAGCCAGATGACTTTACAAAAATTAATGTTTTAATGCCTTCTTTCTCAATACTACCTTAACATTTTCACTCTCATTTAAACCAGGATAATTACAAGCATTTGGTCTGATCTGCCAACAATAATAATAAATAGTAGTGGGGGCCACCATCATGGTCAGGTAAATGGGAAAGGTAACCCAGAGAAGTTTAGTCTAGCTTGCGTTTTACCTATTCAGTGGATGAAAAGAGTATCAAACAGATTATTACTAATAATTGGAGGTTTCTCACAAATCTTTTTAGTTTTAAGAGAGGTTTTAGGTGACAGACCTATTTTTGCATTAAGAAGGGGGGAAGAATTTAAAGGAACATTTTTATAAATGTTATGTAGTTTCAGATAAGAATAAGGGAATGGTTAAGTGTGGGAGTGTAAGTTTTATCCATTAGTGGTAGAATGTCAGGAAGTGGATTTAGAGGCAAGGAATTATAAAATTAAATTGAAATGTAGGCATAATTGTAGATCTAGATTTGTGGTTTATGTTGCTTTATGTGATTTATGTTCTGCAAATTATATAGGGAAAACTTAGAGAGAGCTTCATAAGAGGAGAGCAGTAGCCATGAAGGAACTGAGTAATGGTTTAGCAAAGCATGCTGTGTGTAAGCATAGTGGGATTAGTAATGTGAGTTTTCGTTCTTTAGTTATAGATCAGGTATTTAATTATAGTGATAGGTTAGATGCGGAAGATTACCTGGACTGGAAAGAATATTGTTGGCAGATCAGACTAAATAGTTGTAATTATCCTGGTTTAAATGACAGAGAAAATGTTAAGGTAGTATTGATAAAGAAGGGGTTAAAACATTTTTTGTTGTTGTTGTATCTTTCGGCTTTTCCCGGTTAGGGGTCACCACAGCGGAACTCCGGTCCGCTAATGATTGGCAGTAGATTTTTACATACCGAGTTGCTAGCCCTGACGTACAACCTTCAAAGAAGGTACGCCCATTCACGCATGTTTCCACACAGAAGACACTTTAGCTGAGAATCGAACAGGACAACATCTTATTGTGAGGCGACAACGCTACCGCAGCACCACCACCGCGGTTCAAGTCATGTGGCTTATTGAAGGTCATATGACTACTGTTAAATGTATTTAATGGTTTTGAGTCTGGTGTAACTTGGTCTGACGAAGTCCCACGTTTATGTGACAAAAGTGCTTACCAATTATAGATATATTTTTTGTGTGTCTATTAAAGTTGGATTTTAAAGATTTTAATATATATATTTTTGTGACCATTTTTAGTGTTTTGTTTTAGTATTTAATATGATTGAGTTTATTTTGGAGGCCTTTTATTTAATACAATAGTTCTGTACGTTTTGTTGCTTATCATCCATTTAAGTGGAAATATGAGCTAGAGAATCTTGCAAAGCATACCTCACAGAACTGGGCACAGTGAGATTAATTCAGAAACATCAAGAAATATATTAAGTATAAGAGTTACTGTTTGAACAATAGAACTGCTATAAACTGTCAGAAATGGGTATTCCCAATCAAAGGACATGGGAAGATATTAACTGCAAGTTGCAGAATTATGTGTATTTGCCCATTCCTTATATGTTGATATTTTATCTTCTCAGTGACATTGCTTCTACTCTGAGTAACTTAGCTATTTTATCTGTTTCTTAAACACGACTATGATGTGCTGCTGGTTCTGAAAGGTCATGTTATACTAGACATTGCACATTTTATGAAACTGGCTGCTACTCTATGATGGGATTGTTTATTATAGGAAAAAAGTGCTGTGGTCTGCATAATGTTGCTTCTCATTCTCCCTTGAATTAGGGTCCACCTCCCCCACACTGCTCAGCACTTCCTCTATTCCTAAAGAACATTGTGTCCTTAAAATGCTCTCTGTAAAATCACATTAAAAAAGCGAAAGTGCAATTATTTAAAACTGATGGAGAGTTCTTAACTGTAAAAATGAAGCTGCCAGTTGCAGTACTCTGTTCTTATTCTTCCTTTTTGATTTCTCATTTAAATAAAATACTAAGATGTACGGTTATTTTGTAGCAAAAAAGAGTGGCCAGTGGATCTTTCACCTTCCCGTACTATCAGGATCAATGTCTAAGTGCATCTTTTCATAGCTGACTAAAAGCTGAGTCATGTACCGCTCTCCGATGATAGCTCTTATATTTGCATCACATCTTGTGCTGTACTAACCCCTCCCTGTCACTTCAGAAAAATCAATAAGCAACAGAATAATTTGATTTGACTTTTAAGAGTCCCTTTCAAATTCTGTTTTGCAAAGAGATAAATTAGATGTGGCTGTGCTACACTGACTTTGTAAATAATTTTAGCCTGTCTCTCTCTCTCTCTCTCTCTCTCTCTCTCTATATATATATATATATACCCATGTTGCTATTTTAAACTCAGTGATGAAATTATTCAGGACCGTAGGACTATTCTTATTAGGCCAGCTAAATGCTCTGGATGTTTTTATAGCATAACTTAAAATGAAATACAAACATACTTTCTTGGGATAGTTTAATTCAGCACTTCAGAACTTTAAGTAAAGCTGCCTGTAAATACTAGGTTGCAGTGCAGAAGGTTATGCAGCCCTGTTCTAGGCAGTATCTGGGACAGAATGCTGGATTTAGACTCTATGTCAGCATCATAAAACAGTACAGATATCCAAATATCTCAAAAGTCTTGATGGCAATATACTACAGTTTATTTTACACTGCAGTTTTGCCAAGTTAAATCAATGAATATCGTGTAGAGAATTACTGAGCTAGCATTAAATGTAAGCATGCCTTGTTAACACACTGAATTTATCAACTCTGCTGTATAAGTTGCTCATAGCAAACTGGACTCTGCTGAATATAGCAGAAAATTAACATTGTTACTTAGAAAGTAAAATTATTAATATAAAGATATCACTTTAGCTTCACATTGTAAACTTAATTAAAACTACCTGCTTTTTAACAGAAGAAGCCTCAGGATGGCTCTTTCCCAAATATATTCTAAATTAACCTATTTTCCAAAGGTGGCAAAAAAAAAAAAAAATCAAACGAGAACTACCAAACCATCCTAAACCCACTATCTAAAATAATTGAAGGAGTTGTTTATATCCAGCTAACTGACTTCCGTCGCAAACATAATAAAAATCACTGTTTTGCAGCATCATTTTCTACCTGGTCACAGTGCACAAATAGTTCTAATGGACTTACTGAATTTCCTTGCAACCAAATCTAGCAAAGGCACTATAGTACTATACTTGCTCACAGATTTTTTTTCTAAAGCATCTGAAACAGTCAATATTTATTGATTTATTCCTTTATTGATATTTGATTACTGGGAAAGTCCGACTAGGTAGAAGCCCATTTTCAGTGGCGGCCCAGGGACAAAAGCTCCAAATTATTACAAATCATATTAAGAATAAGAATTTTACAATCTTCAGAAATAAAGCAAAACATCTGCAGTTCAAATAATTATAACAAATTAGTGATAATATAAAAACATTGATTAAGAATCAATACAAGTTATATGACAATCATTTAATATTTATAGAAATTTTAAACAGTTTGTAGAGAAATTAAAGGTAAGTTAGTCTAATACAAACAGGAATTGCAAAATGAAGTGAGGGAAAAACAGGCTTATGGTATATTTAGAGAGAAAGTCAGGAAGGAGAACTTGATCACAGTAAGGAAGTAAGTGAAGAAGGGGTATCAGTCTACTGTTGCAAAGACTTCTTAAACTAGGCTGTTTCAATGCAGTAGCCCAGTGGTTTACCATAAACCTACATTTCAGAGCAGGATCTGTAATCAGGAATTGCTTCTCATCCCACTGATTCCAGGCTAACATTGGTGTTCCCAGGAATCTATTCTAAGACTACTGTTTTACTCTGTCTTTACAAATGATATGTACCTTCATCATTCCTCTCAACAAGCAGATATTGAAAATCTGGGCAAAAGCTCTTGAAATGTAGTTACCACCAAATAAAAATCTAGACACCTAATTAGCATAACATTTGTGTACTAAGTAACATAACTCTTCCCACTTCCCTTATGATTATGGGTTGCCACTCATAAACATGTTTTAAAACTGAATGCTAACCACAGTTGTAGCCTGTATTTTCAAACTTTGCCAGCACTAAACATCAAAATCAAGGAAAAGAACTCCAAGAGTCCAGATTGCACTGTTGATACGACACCTCGATTCCTTGTGTAAAAATGGGAAAAAGGGTTGTGGATGAATGGATTACAAAAGCAACAGAAGGACCAAGAAGACACAAGATAACTTTATAATAGAATTAAAATGAAATGCCAAATTAAACTGCAACTGGAGTGGTCATTAATCACTATTATCTTGCTTACTGGAAAACTGGGGACCCACTGCTACATAAAGATTGTGTATTAATCAGAAGTACAGGCAAACACAGGAAGACTATGGCTAACCAAGTTTGTCGATGACTGCAAACTGGGAGCCATAACTGACTCTCCAGCTGACACGGACATCCTCCAAAAGGGCCTTACTGAGATGGACACCTGGTCTCAAAGTCATGGCCTCAAGCTAAATGCCAAAAAATGCATAGTCATCCCATTTGGGAAAAACAAAACACCCACAAATTACTACATAGGTGGCAGCCCCCTTAATACAGAAGAGGTAATAAGAGATCTGGGCACCCAGGTAGATAGTAATCTCTCCTTTGATAATCATATTGCCAAAGTAGTTAGGAAATCTTTCTATGTGGCCCATCTAATTACTAAAGGGTTCGCATCTAGAAATAAAGAGGTTATAGTGCCCCTCTACTCGTCACTCATCAGACCCATCATAAAGTACAATGCCCCATTTGGGATGTACCTCACAAGACACTTTCAACAGCTGGAGAGTCCTCAAAAGTACCTCACCAAGAGGATTACTGACCTCTGGCTGTATTCAGTGGCATATCACATACTCAGAGGTAATCTCTGCCTGACTTACAAAGCCATGTCCAACTCAGAATTGATGGATATGCTCCACCTAAAGAAATCCAAGTCACTGCGAGCCACATGCTCCAGTGAGCTAAACCTTGCCACAACAATAAATAGAACATGCTGGAGGGATAGATTCCTGTCACAGAGACTCCCCATGCTTTGGAACAAAATTCCAAACTACATTAGGCAGAGCCCCTCACTGACACTCTTCAAGAGAAACCTTGACGAGTGGATAAGTAACAGAAAATACACCCCTGGGATCACTTCATTGGCTCTGCTTGACAGATGATCAGTTAATTAATCAATTGGCTAGGCTTATAAATGCCCTCGGGCAGATAGCCTAGTACCTATCTATGAACCTATAATAGTTGTAGGTTTCTGTTTTCATAAAGTGCCACAATAATTTATTTCAGCTTTGATCCACATAAAACCAGTGACAGTAACACTGTTGTATTATTACATAGTTGTACTAGATGAATTAAAAAGTTTATTCTGTTAGCAGAATCCTTTTCAAGTAATTATGCATTTTATATGAAATGACCAAACAATAGAATTTATGTTTCCTGATGCTGTATAAGTGCATGCAATCCCCAGACAAAAGATGGAAATGGCATGTCTTAGCTTAACAAACTCTGTTATATAATAACAGTTTCACTGTTGTTAGTCAAATAAATGAACATAAAATATATCTTGTTTGTTCACAAATATTACTCAGAATAATGGTATCCATGCTGCTAAAATTATGATGTGCAATTAGTATTTTGCTTTTCCACACAATGAATCTTTTGCTTTATTAATGGCAATAATTAAAACTATGCATATGCCCCAAATTAAATTATTTGGCATACCTTATCCAGTTTTATTCACAAAAATGGTGAAAGCACCATGACAGATTGGAGTATTCCTTATCTGTGCATGCATTCCCTGCCAAGGGCTCATACACCTGGAACTAAATAGCCTCTGCTTGCAAATCAATGTCTGGTGAAAAGAGTAAGAAATTTCATGACACATTTGCAGGCTACTTAAAAAAAGCACCCTTCATGTTCCAAAATTAATCATGGTAGTGTGGGGGATACAAGTGCTACTACAACACACACAAAAGCTAAACTGTTGCAAAACTGCTGAATGATTCTTGACAACCACCATCATCCTTCTAACAGAGACTTGACATGTCTGATAGATACTTTAATACTCATGTCCACTAGCAGACATGGTTTCTGATAGAGACAGCTGCAATCATACTCTTTTGCAATCATACTCTTTGCCAAGCAAGGAAACAACCTTAGCTGATGCTCAATACAGTAGTAAAATACATTAGCTTGCTGGGCTGAAAAAAAACATGTAGCTTCCAAAGCTGAAGTGATTTCTAGTGATATTTAATTAGCAAGTACGTATTAGATTAATTAGGTTAGGTAAATGATTGGTTTACCTTCATGTTGTTGTAACAGACAATATAGATCACGCATTTGGGTGAACCAAATGAGCGAAATTCAAACTTCAACATTCTCAGAAGTTCAAAAGTCAGCAAATCGAACAGCTGATTCACTGACTTTTGAATTAAAATGTCAAAGACACATCATAATGCAGGGGGGGCAAGCCCCCCTGCACTCCCATGTGGGGGGCTATGCCCCCACGCACCTCCTACTTTAATATACCAACTCCAAGATCACACTACAGTGGGGAATGGGATCATTTCCTGATCCCTACTATAGTGCAATCCACACCCACAATGTCAAATCTGCAATGAGTAGAATGTCAATGTGCATTCGCCCATTGCACATTCGGACAATTTTTTGTCAGGGTTTTGTAGCTTTGCAAACCTCCTTTCGCACAAAGTGGAGTTGCACGAGTGCATAATGCACTTATGAAGGTAAACCAAATTATTGCATACCTATCCAGAATTTAACTGTTTTGGGGCTAGTCTTCTCACAAATAGTAAAAGGAAGACAGTCAAGTTCTTAGGGACCTCTTAAGGTGTTACAAATGCATTATGGTTATTTGGGTTTGCTTACCTTCATCTGACTTAGCTGATATTTTTGCACTGTTTCTATCATGCCATCGTCAATGTGATAAGTCCAGTCTGTGAATGTAGCGACAACATGACATCACACATTAGGCATGCATTGATGACATGCTAGATAGCGAGGGGAAACAGCTGTAAACAATTGAGGATTTAAAGGGGTCATGCAGAATTTCATTCTACCCTGTTATTTTAGGGCAAAATTTGGTATTTGTTTGGCAAATATTGGATAGTTGAGGGGTACGACCTTCACCCCAACAACTTAAGACTGCTGCAGAATGCAGGTGACTTTACAATCTTATATTAACACTACTAACACAGTTATAGCTATGGCCCATATTCAGCACTCTATAAACATGCTTATATCATGGCTAAATGACTCCAAGCTCATCCTAAATTTTATTTATTTATTTTATTTATTTTTACATTTGTTAACCAGGTTAGTCTGTCTGAGTTCTTAGAAGACCTTTTTCAGCAGACACCCAAGAAGAAAAGTCCCCCCCCAAAAAAAGTTTTAAGTAAACAAATAGTAAGAACAAAGATAAACAGAGATCACATTTTAGGTATACATACTTCTGAAGTAATTAAATAACATGCAATAAAGGACTATACAGAAAAGATGGAAATACAATACAATACATATATGGAAATTTTCACGTAGTATGGCAAGAAACTAAGCAGAAATATGATAAGACTAAGGTCAATACATTGCTGAACCAAGGTACTAGGCATGAAGTAAGTAAATATACAGATAAAGCTGTGTGGACTTTGGAAGTTAATAAATTAAAGAACAGTAATAAGGGATTATGGGAATTGACTGTAACATGAGCTAACTAGTATGGAATATGATGGAAAAAAATGTGTAGGTAGTAGTAAGAGAGAGCGCTAGACATGATACAGTTAAGTTAGGTTATCCCTGAATGTTTCTTGGGTATTAGTTTAGAGCATGAACATATCCAATTTGATAGGAAAAATGATTTAAGCTGTTTCTTGAAGGCATTTTTGTCTTTAAGTAGTCTAAGGGCTAAAGGGAGTGTGTTCCAGTTTTTTGCAACTGAGTGACAATAGAGTATTTTCCCAAAGGTTTTGTTTGGCTTATGAACTTCAAGAAAGTATTGATTAGTACTTCTTAGTGGGTGTTGAGGAGTATAAAGTGTCAGAGAATTTGCAAGGGATGGGCAGGATTTAGGATTGTTTAGTATATTGTGGGCTATAAGGAATTGGGGTTGAGGCAGTAAGTTGGAAAATTCAGGCCAGTGTAAAGCCTTTAATGAGAGGCAGTGATGGGATTTGTAAGGCTGATTTGCAGCAAATCTGGCTATTTTGTTGTATGCAGTTTCTAGTTTGGATATTAGGTTACTCTGTATATGAGTAAGAATAGGTGAAGCATAGAGTAGGGATGGTAGAAGCAAGGATTGGGCAAGGGATGGCCTGGACGCACAGGGAAGAAAGTTTTTGTGATGGTAAAGCAGACCTAGTTTTTAGTGTTTTTTTATTGAGCTATGAATGTGATGGTTGAATTTAAGTTCATCATCAATTATTGCTCCAAGGAGTTTTGTTTGGTTGTCAACAGAAATTTTAGTTCCACTAAGGGATGCTACAGAAAAGTTCTGTTTTGCATGTTCCAGATTTTAGGTAGGAAAAGTAGTAGCTTACTTTTGCTCACATTTAGCAGGAGTTGGTTGGATTGTAGCCAGTTTTCAACTGAGTGGAGTGAGTTTTGTGTAAGGGATTGAAGGTTTTCTTTTTTTTTCAATAATTTTTATTTTTATTTTTACATTAATAAATGTCACAAATAAAAACCATCTTACAACATGACCGTGTGCATATATATATATATATATATATATATATATATATATATATATATATATATATACATACACATACATACACACACACACACACACACACATATATATATATATATATATATATATATATATATATACATATACATACATACATACATACATACATACACACATATACATACATACACATACACACATATACATATGCTATACATTGATGTCAAATACCACAGTATATAGGTCATACAACATATCTATTTATACTATGTACATAGATGCTTTCATTGTTAATTCCACAGTTATATAGACAGTATATACATTCGTAATATCCAAGTTATTATTTAATATCTGAACTTGTGTGTGTTCTTTGGTTCCATTATAGTGTATTTCTAAGTTGCTGTGTGATGAATTATGCTAATATAATGTTAAAGGTTTGTTCCCAAATTTCTCTGGATTTCATGTTTTTGTTTCTTTTATCTATTACTATTTTATGAGCTAAAAGGTGTTGTATAGCTACTTGTTTAAAACCCTCCCTAGAGATATTTATCGTATCTATCCATTTAAAAGCTATATACAGTTTCATTAGTAGGAAAATTGTTAAAAGTGTATTTGCTTGTTTTCTTGGGATGTTAGGTGGGAGAATGTGTAACAGAGTGAATTCCCAAGTTAATGTTGATGTTTGATAACCCGTTTTTTGTAATTGTACCTTGAGAGAGTTCCAGAGTTTATAGACACATTTACAGCTCCAAAATACATGGATTAAGTCAGCTATCTGGTCCTTACAGTGTGGTCAGAAAGGTGATTTTGATGTGTTAAATTTGTGTAAGATTTCAGGTGTAAAATAAGCATTATTATTGATCATGAGCTGAGTGTATGCTAACTTTTTGAGGGGTAGAATCCTCAGTGTTAGATTGATTGCCTGGCTTATTTGCTGATCATCTATGGATGGTTTAATTTTTCTCCAGTAGTTAGAGAAGAGGAGGTCCTTCTGGTATTTGATTTCATTTATCATTTTATATGAATTGGTAATAGTTTTCTTTGTTGTGATAATAGTTTTCCAAAGCCTGCTACAAGTTTCTATGTCACTATTGGTCATAGTAATATTTTGGAGATAACTGGAACACAGTTCTTTGATTTGTCTTAGGATTATTATGTGTGATTTAGGGAGGTTTAAGTTGGTCCTCATTTCTTGTATTGAACAGTTAAGGTAGGGATAGATATCTTGGATTGTTTTATCTTTTAGTCTGGGAAAAGGGACTAAGGCCAGCATCTTATTGTTTATTTTTAGATTTGGGTTTTTATGAAGGGGTTGCAGTATTGTCATGGCATGTCTAAGGTTCAAGAATTGAAAGAGTTTTTGTGCTAGGTTGATAGAATGTTTTAAGGGCTCTATAATGTTATAAGCTTGTATTTCTTTCTGCTTCAGGAATGGAAAATGCTTTGGGATTGAAACCTAGAGCTTTAATATATCTATAATATATTTTCACCCAGAGAGGAGACCAATTTTCCATTGACGGGTTATTTTCAGCTATTCTCAATATTCTGTTAGTGTTAATGATCGAGTAGTACATTTTAAAATCTGGTAGATTTAGTCCTCCTTTGCTTTTGGGAAGTGTTAATTTTGGATAGGAGATTCTGTTTTTTTGGGTTCCCATATAAATTTTGCTAGGAAGGTATGAATTTGTTTGAATAATTTATTATGTATTGTTGTCTGTGATGTCATTAATCTAGGTAAAATGTTCATTTTGATTATTGATACTTTGGCCAAGAATTGTAGTTTTAGGTTGTTCCATCTTTTGCAGTCTTGCATTATATTTTGCCATTTAAGGTTTACATTGTGTTGGTAGAAGTCTTTGTTACTCTGGAAAAAAGTGATTCCCATGTATTTAGTTTCTTCTTTAATTTTTATTGTGTTTAACAATTGTATTAGTGAGCTGAGTTTGGGTGTTTTTAGGGGGAAAATATTAGTTTTATTAAGGTTTAGTTTGTAGTTAGACATGGTCGAGAAATGTTCAATTGCAGCTATTATTTTGTTTATATCTGAATTTGGTGTAGTGCAGTATATGTTCAGATCATCTGCAAATGCAGTGAGGTATATTTTGAAGTTGTGTATTGATGGAGGATTGTGATATGTATTTTGTTTAATGTATAGAAAGAGTGGTTCTAGGTATAGGTTAAACAGGAAGGGTGATAGTGGGCATCCTTGTCTTGTTCCATTTTTATTAGGATCCTATTTGACCAAGTTTTATTTATATACAGAGATGTGTATGGGTTGCTATAGAGAGTTTGGATGATCTGAATGAAGTTATTGGGTATATTAAAGTAGGGTAGTGTTTGGAGTAAGAATTCTAGATTAACCCTATCAAATGCCTTGTGGGCATCCACTACCATTGTGTAGATGTTGATATTGTATCGGTTAGCGTAGGATATTAGTGCATCTAATGTTAATGTATTGTCACTAGTCTGTCTATGTGGTGTAAAACCGGATTGTTCTGGGAGAGGATTTTTTCTATCAGATTTTTCATTCTGTTTGCAAGTATAGAGGTAAATATTTTAGTATCTATATTTAAGAGGGAGATGGGTCTGTAGCTGTCGGGATTTTTGGGGTCTGTGTGTTCTTTTAATATAAATATAGTTTTAGAGGCATTAAAGTGGATATCATTTATTTTATAGTTTATTATGTAATTCAGTGTATAGTATAGTAGTTTGGCTATCAAGGGGGAAAATGCTTTGTAAAATTCTGATGTGAGTCCATCCGGACCCAGAGCCTTATGCACTTTTAAGTGTTTGATTGTTGTAATAATTTCACTGATGGATATCGGCTCAGTTCGTTTTTTTTGTTGGTCTAAATTGAGTTTAGGGAATTTCAGTTTTTGAAGAAAAAGAGTTCTATCTTCCTTTGAGGTTTGTAGTATTTGTGCTCCATATATTTGAGAGTATATTTGTTCAAATGTTTTAATAATGTCTTCATTTTTTGTGTAGTTTTTGTCTCTGTAGTTTATTTCTGATATATTGGAGGCATTTTTGTGTTGGCAGATAATTCTGGCCAGAGCTCTAGATGGTATTTGAGCTTCTTCTGCGTAAGTGGGTAACATTCTGGCTTCATAGAAAGATAGGTTCCTGGTTTCTAACATATATAGATCCCTTTGCAGTTTTAAAAGTTCTGCTTCTGTTTGGTTCTTAGGGTTATTTATTAGTTCTTTTTCAAGATGCTCTATTTTCCCTTTCAGTATATGGTCCTCTTTCAGTTGTATTTTTTCATAGTATGCTACTTTTTTGATAAACAATCCTCTGATTTGTGCTTTGGTTGCAGCCCATTCTATGTCAGTTGATACTTGGGAGTTAGTGATATTTGTAAGAGCTATTTTTAGTATTGCTTCTGTTTCTTTTATTACATCCATTTTGGAAAGTAAATTAGGGTTTAATGACCAATTATGACCCCTATTCTCTAAATATATCTTTTTGTCCCAGTTAATGTTCAGTGTGATTTTGGAGTGATCTGAAAAGAACCTGGTATGTATAGTTATTGTTGGGTCCATGTTAATGAATATGTCAGAGATTAAGAAGAAGTCTATCCTTGACCACATTTTGTGGCATTGTGAATAGAATGTGAATTTCCCTGTTTTATCTGCACTGTTCCCATGTTTAAAAGGGTCATATAGTTTGAAATCTTGTTTGAGTTCATTAAGGGCTAATGTGGCTTGTTTATTATGTGATTTGGTCAGATTAGATTCATCCTTTTCTGGGTTTTGATATGTATTCCAGTCACCTCCAATCACTAGGTAGTGATCTTTAAATTGGTTTAAGGTTGGGTATAATGACATAAGAAAGTGTTGTTGGTTATTACAGGGTGCGTAAACATTAAGTACCATTATAGGTTTTGGTATTGTAGGACTATTAAATGTTACATAGCACCATCTTCCCTCCTTGTCAGCTTTGGTTTTAAGTATTTTTTCCTTAAATTGGTTTTTAATTATTATGGCAGCCCCAGCACTGTTTGTTTTCCCCTCTGAAGCTATGATTTAACTTATCCATTTCTTTCTGCTAATTTCTGCCCATTGGTCTGCAGTCAAGTGCGTTTTTTGTATTAGTATGAGGTTGGCTGTGGTTTTTAATGTAAGGTGTAAGAATAGTTTTCTTTTCTTCTTGTTTTGGAGCCCTTTAACATTCCATGATTCTATTTCCCACATTTATTTATTAGGTGTATTCCATAGATATGCCATGTATATTAGTTTTGTTTTGTTAGTTTTGTATGTGTTACTGTGTGATGGTTTAGGAAAGCATCTATTTATCCCCGTCCCTACACTGTGCCTAACCACTATATCCCTGGACCAGGAATAATCAGGGGGGAGGATGAAGGTTCATTATATGGTTTACCTTTACGTCTAATCTTGGAATGCGTTTTCTTTTTAGATATAGATTTACTCCATAGTATCCCCCCTGTGTTACTATAAACAATGTGGACAAAGCTGAACAAACTAGTTCCCTCAACAAACACTGCTACTTAATATCCCTAGCCTCTTCCAACATATTATTTATACAGTGATGGTATTGCATTTAAGGTACAGCATGTATTGTTTTTGTCTTGTGACTAATTCTTTCTAATAGTATTTTTAAAACAGAATATTAATATACATTCCTCAGTAAATTATAGCAATATGTGAACCATAGTAATATTGTTAAACAATCAATCTTGTCATTTTTACATTTTTCTCTCATTTGACTTCTTTTTCCTCCCCTTTACTTATTCAGGTTTCGGCCTTCTTTGGTACCTATAGTGATGTTTTTCCACATCAATCTGTGTGGGTTATAAATATATACTTGGCACCTATTTAACAGAAGTAGGAAGTATAGAGAGACAAAAAAAAAAAAAAAAAAAAAAAAAAGAAAAACAGCTTAGCCAAACAGTCCTTCTGCTATAGTTGACATATTAAGGCTATATTTACATTATCCCAGGATTGTTAGGTTATTTTACTAATTTCCTGAGATTTCTTCTCTCCAGGATATTTTAACACATTTCTAATATTTACATAAAACATTTAACAATTTTTTCCCTTTTTTTCCCAGTATTAATCTATGAGCTAGCGTAATTCTGACAGTTTATTTCTTGCCTATTATTTAAGGCTGGAGTTTCATTCACCTACACAGTACTGGGTGTACTGTTTTAGTGAATGGTTCAGTTCAACAGTACCTTATTTTTTCAAGGTTTTGCTTGCAGGTTGGTTGACATCTATGGTGCAGCTTTCTTCTTTTAGCTGGTGCAGATCAATTTTCATTTTTCAGGCAGTAAAATCCTTTGGAGCTTGCTGAAATCCATTTTGTCTGACTGTTCTTAATGAAGCCATCAAAAGCCTAGGGGGACTGAATTTGCAAGCCAATATCCGAGATGGGAACTTCCTTCCTATATTTGTGCATTGGAAACAGCAGATCATTTTTGGTTCCCACCCAGGCTGTACTTCCCTTTCCTGTGTTCCTCATGGCTCACATCAATGACCCAAGGGCCTAGACAGCAAGGGGAAGATTTCAGAGTTGGATCCCAGCTAGAGTGCTCGTGAATGGGGTCGTTTTTTCATCCAAGGGACCATTATCTTTTTTTGTGAATTTATTTCACTTCTGAAGGTGGAATTTGCTTGAAAACAGCCAGGAATGTCTATTTTGCCTCTTTTGGGTTAGCAACCATGTATTTAACCTTTTTGATGTAAAAGATTAACTGATTTGGATATTTCATCTGGAATTTGATTTTTTTTTCTATTAGGAACCTGCAGTATGGAGATAGTAGTTGTCTTGCTTGTCTTATTTGTATTGGGAGGTCTTGAGCAAAGGAGATTTTATTATTATTCCAGGTGAGTGTGCCTTTTTTCTTTGCTGCCAGTATGATTTTATTTACATCTTGGTAGTTTAATATTTTAATATAGACAGGTCTTGGTTTCAGTGATGTTTGCATTTCCGTCAGGGCTCTGTGGGCTCTCTCTAATGTTATTTGCTGCATTTCTTCAGATTCCTCTAGAAGGGAATTTATTATTTGCTTGATTGTTGGTATTAGATTGTTATGAAGTACAGTTTCAGGTATTCCTCTGATGATGATATTGTTCCTTCGAGATCTTGATTCCAGGTCTGTTAATTTTGCTTGTAAGTTTTGTATTTCTTTGTCATGGGCATCGGTTTTTTGAGAAATAGAGTCTATTTTTATTTCATTTTCTATTATTTTGGACTCAGATTTTTCCATTCTGGATATTATTTGGCTGAAGGAGTCACCAAAGGTTTGAAATTGTAATGATAAGTCCTTTAATGCTTACTGGATAGGTAATAAGGCAGATTTTATGTCTTCCAGATTAGCTGGCTGGTCTGCCTTGGATTTATTTGTATTTTTAGAGTTGTCAGTTTGTTTAGTTGTCTTTTGTCTTTTTGAAGTTGTGTCTTTCTCAGGTGAGGCTAGTACTGAGAATTTGGTCTTAGTTGTTGTTGTTTCCATATTATTTTCCTCTTTTGATATCTTGCTGTATAGTGTTTTACCAATCTTGCAGTCAGATGCAGGGCCTTAGTAGCACATTGCTTAAGCTGTTATTCAGAAATATTAGTTAATCCTGCTGTTTCTGAGCTGAATCTGTCACTTTTCTTCCTCTTTTGTTTGCTGGATGATATTAGCAGTAAATATCTACAGTTATTGCTGTATTATTAATTCTGAGTTGCCTTCTGGGTTTGTTTTAATCCAGGGTATATCGAAACCTAGGTGATAGCAGTGCTCACAGAACAGCGGCCATTTTGAACTCCCCGGGATTGAAGGTTTTCTATGTTGTCTGCAAAGTTGATGATGGTTGAATGATCAGCATACTGAATTAGATTGGATTGGGGGCAGGATGAGAACAGGTCATTGGTAAATACATTGAAGTGGAAATTGTCCTAACTGCTAGAAAGGGGGGTAGGAAGAGTACCATCTAACAGCCTGGTGTCTGTTAGTGAGGTAATCACAGAACCAGGAGGTGGTGGAGTTTGAGAAGCCTAGGTTGGAGAGTTTATGGTGAAGTATGGTATGAGATACAGTGTTGAATGCTTTCGACAGGTCCAGAAAGAGGGATGATGCTATTTTGCTATTATCCCTGACTTGAACAATGTTATTAGTAAAGGATACAAGAGCGGTAGCTGTGCTATGTGTGGGGCAGAAGCCATGTTGAGTTGGTGTGAGTAGGTTTTCTTGTTGCAGATGATTAAGTACTTGCTTATGGATACACTTTTCCAGTATTTTGGAGAGAGGAGACAGTATGGCAATTGGTCTGAAATTGGTTGGTTCAGTGGAGTTTCCTCCTTTATGAAGAGGTACTGCAAAAAAGTTCTTCCAAATTTCAGGGACTTTGCCTTCTTTTATGGATCCATTAATCAGGATAGATATGGGGTAAGCTAGAGATGTAGCAGCATGTTTAAGGAATAATGGAGGAAGGTTAGCAGCTGAGGGTGAACCAGGTTTTAGTTTAGTTAAGAGCAACTTGATATAAGAGGTGGGAACAGGTGATAGTGAGTGAGAGTGAGGGTGAGAAAGGTGAATCAGAGGTGGATGAAGATGTAGATGGATTGAAAGAGGTGCGGGTGGAGAAGTTAGTTACAGTTAAGTTTTCAATGGTTTCAATGAAGAACTTATTAAGGAGGGTTGCTATTTGCAGAGGAGTCTTGTCAGAATAAGGTGTGGGTGGGGTAGGAGTACCAGGTGAGAGAAGTTTATTGATAGAGTTCCAGAATTTTTTAGGATTACAGTAGCGATTGTTAAGTGAGGATTGGTAATAGTTCTTTTTATCAAGATTGATTTGTTTCTTAGCTTTGTTTCTAAGTTCCCTGTAAGAGATAAGGTTGGAAGAAGTATTATTGCCTTTACAAGTTTTCCAGGCTTTATCTCTGGTCTTCATGAGTGTAATGGTAGTTTTAGTTAGCCATGGGGTATATCTGAATTTGATGCGAGTTTTCCTAGTGGGGGAAAGGGAGTTGAGGATGGACAGAAAGGTGTTGTTGAAGTGTAGGACTGCTTCATTAAGAGCGAGATTAGAGAGAAATGACCAGTTTATAGTAAAGAGGAGGTGATTTAGTGAGTCAGGAGAATAGATAGACAGATCATGGGTCACCTTATATTGTTGTGCTTTATGCAGGTGTTCAGAGTTTCTGTGAACTAGTAAAGGTAGGTGGTCACCTAATGTGTCTGGTGGAGTGGTTGGATTATGGTAATATTGGGGTTGAGATACTAGTATCCAGTTAATAAGTGAACCAGTAGAGGAAAATTTATGAAGGTGGGTAGGGGAGGAGATGAGCTGTGTGAATCCATACAGGTTGAGAGACGTAGAAGGTGATTCTTTATTGATATGCTGCCAGTCAATATTGACATCTCCTAGTATGATGGTTTCATAAGGGATAGTTTTAGATATCCAGGATAGAAAGTGTTCTAAAATGGGGACATTATTTCCAGGAGGGATATAAATTGATGCAATTGCAAGTTTTTAATGATGGCTAAGTTTAAAGTCAGCTAAAATTATCTCAGCTGGGAAAAAGTCAGATATGGGAAAAGAGATGGGGAGACAGACAGGCAGTTAGACTACATGATTGCGACTCCTCCTCCTCTTTTTGAAAGTCTGTCATGCCTGAGGATATTGTAGCTAGGGGGAACGAATTTCAGAATTAGAAATACTTGGTTTTAACCAGGTTTCACACAAGGCAAGTATGTCTGGGTTGTGTTGAGTGATCCAAGCATGAAGTGTGTTGTTTTTTTAACTATACTTTGAATATTTATAGATGAGAGGGTGAGTCTGTTTTTGGGAATAGTATTAGTAATGTATGATGGAGAGGTGGAAGAGAGCACAGATGTGGTAGTGGTATTCAACGTATTTTGTGGAGAATTGTTAGGTCCTGGGTTAGGGTGGACGTCTCCTGATAGTAACAGGTTGGATAATATGAAATTGATTATTGGAGAGAATGGGTGCATGTGTGGATATTTGTTTTTGTGGTTGACATGTTCTTTAGGTGTAAGGAAGTATTTGAATCTATGTGTGGCAATAATGGTGAAGTTAGATAGGGAGGGGAAAATGTGAGTAAAGGTAGATGTGTTGTGGTTTGGAGATACAGTGAGTGTGGATGATTTGGTGTGTATAACAGTAGTGCTTTGATAGCATGTGAGAACTGAGAGAAATAGTAATGTAGTTGAAAGGAGAAATAGTATATTAAGAATAATAGGCATATTAGCAATAAGAGTAGTGTGAGATAGATGAGATTGTTAGTTCAGAGGGTGATGAAAGACTATAGGAATGGTGTATGAGTGTGAGTACTAACGGGGTGGGGATTTAAAGAGGTGTGGATATGTTGTGTTGTATGATTGGCTAGTGAAGTGGATGGAGGAGGAGTGGCCAACTATAAAGGAAATTGAGTCAGTGTTGGGCGGGAATGGGGGCAGGGTAGGGGAGTGAAGTGAGCCCGAGCGATAGTGAGGGTGAACGGAGCAGGCTGCACAAAACCAAGTGGAACTAGCCCAGGAAAATCAATCAGCCAGGTTACTTCGGGTATGGTAGTTTGCAGCACTGTTTGTAAATAACTTCTGTGTCCCTGAGTTTGCTTGTTATTAGCAAATGTGTAGGTTTTGCTCCAACTGGTTTCCCCACTCAAATAAACTTTTTAAGTTGCTTCCAATAAGGAGTAACAGTCACAACCTGTGTGTTTTGATTTATTTTAAAAATGCTCAGTGAGACCAAAAAGCAACTGGCGATTGATTTAGAAGTAATGCTGCCACCTAGTGGTATAGTTTGGAACCAAGTCTACATTGTGGGGGGGGGGTTGAGCCAATTGTCCCTGCAAGTGTGCACTACCTTTACAGCAGATTCAAAGCTTAAGGATATATCCACAATAGCTATGTGGAGTGTTTATTGCCTATATTAGTAAACATAATTGATTCTTTCTGATGGTATGTACATTTACTTTTGAAACATTTATTCTCAAATGTTTAGGTTGATGCTTGCCTAAAACAGCTTCAGGTTGGAATTGAGGGGACCTCCTGTGGGTGAAGCTAACTGTGGAAATGGTTCTGTAAGGGAAGAGACAATAGAAGAAATATTAGAAATATTAGGTGGCTGAAAGTAGTGTACTGGAGTTAGATAGAATATGAGGAGTTAGTTACACAATGCCTAATACCTTGTAGCTACTATGCTGAGTTTCAAACATTTAACATAAGTACAATGTCTGACATTCAGTTAGCTTTTCTGTATGGTTGACAGGTAACAATGACAGCATTAATAACTCATACACAGTGGAGAGCCTTTCAAGAAATGAAAACCAAGTTTCCTTCATTTAAGCAAAAACATACTAGCTTTTAAATTACTTTCTTATAATATAGTAACAACTTTAGTAGCTATGCAAGTGCTTGCAAGGTTCAGCTGTTACCACACATTATATAATATGGAGTAACACACTCTATATACAAGACCAGGAGGTCTAGGGCATATTACTGGAGTAATAGGAGCATGCAAGATATAATTTTAAGGAGATGGAAGGCTGCACTGAGTGAGGGGGTGGATGACAGAACAGAGAACACTTTCTGTCAGTCAGACTTAACTCAGAGTCCCATTCACATCTGCTAATTTATTAAACAAGTATATACTAGTAGCTAAAACATAGAGGCTGCAAATTACATTTATGCACTTATGAAAGCAGCAGTCACATACCAGCTATTATCTGACTAAAGCCAGTGTTGCTAGATGTAGGCAGCTACCAGTAAAACATTGTAAAGTACTATCGAGTTGGAGGTTGCAGGATCAAAACAGGTCCAAAAAATGAAGAGTATCTCAAGACCAACTATGTAAAAAGAATGAGTATTTATTTAAAGATGAGCGCTTTCACTGTTAACACAGCTTCTTCAGATCTAAGTTAAAATAAATAAAAACTTAAAATGGTTCTTTTATATGATCACCTCTAGTGGTCAGCAAGTAATTACAATAAAGAAAACATAAACTGATTCTTTTGTATGATCACCTCTAGTGGTCAAACAAGTAATTACAATGAGGATACATATAATGAATGAATAACAAATTGGATATACATCATAAAATCACAAATCAAATAGATGTTAAATGCTCAAACAATGCCTGTCATGAAAATACAGAAAATCCCAGTCAACTACATTTCTAAATGAAATGACATGAAAAATATATATATCCTACATAAGAAATATCATAAATAAAAATGTGTGTTAAGGGGGGGGGGAGAAAAAAGCTAAATTCTCTAGTGGTCAAACAAGTGATTACAATGAAAAGAACAGGACATATATCTTGTATATTTAACTGGTTATTCATTACATGCATTCTTATTGTATTTACTTGTTTGACCACTAGAGGTGATCAGACAATAGAACCAGTTTATGTTCTTTTCATTGTAACCACTTGTTTGACCACTAGAGAATTTAGCTTTTTTCTCCCCCCCCCTTTTAACACAGGACTAAATAAAATGTCAATAAAGTCTGCTGTTGGTAAATAAAAGCTTGCTTTCTTCCTTGAAAGTAAGTTCATCTTAGTGGAGTGTCTGGTTGGAAGCCTACACACACACACACACACACACACACACACACACACACACACACACACACACACACACACACACACACACACGTGCAATATGAATGGGGGAATAAACTGAGCCTCCCTAGGACATACTACTAGATAGATGATGGTATTTACCTACCTTGTGTTGGGTTGGCTGCTCAGAGGTAAACAATGTTGGGATCAAGGCCTGGAAAAATTTATTTGGCATTTGATAATTGTATTAAAGTCCTAAGCTCTTGTGCTAAAATTTGAAACTCAAAAGCTGCCATTGATAGCTGTCACTAGATGGAGTTAAAAGGAATGCACAGCACCTAGCATTTAGAATTGTCTTAGGATAACTTTACATACAAAGAATACATGTAAAATCATATATCTGTGCAAACATATACAAATTAAAAACTAATCCAATTAAAGAAGATAAAACACTTCTATTTAAAAAAAATTCTAATACCATGTGAGAAGCAGAAGAACAAACCAGAGCCAGTGTTTAGCGCTTTTGTTCTTTATTGGTGACAAGAACTTCATTGGAAAACTATTGTAATGAGTTAAAAATGTGTGCACAGTCTAATAAATAGTGTTACTGTAACATAATCCACCAATAAAAACCTTGGAAAACCTGAATTTAAATGTAAATCTAGCAAGCTACCTATCAGCCATGGTAATAAGTACGCAATAAAAAACACAGACTACTGTGGTATAAGCAGTGACAAATTCAAACAAAAACAAAACAAGCAGTTAATGGTTAACAAGTTATCTAAGCCTCCTTAAGGCACATCTAATGTTAAGAGACTCGTTCAACCCTGGATATGAATCAGCATTAAATAGTAACTGCCACTTTAATTCCTGAACCTCTAGCAAGGTATCAGTGTCGCCACAGAACAAGTCTATTTGTTCAAGTACTAGGAATTTAAATTTTAGAAAGCTTGGACAAGACAAGCTATTTTTACTTAAAGCATTTTGATTGTCAACAAGACGTATAGCTGAGCAGTGTTCCTTTATTCGGCTTGAAAGTTTTCATGTAGTTTTTCCAATGTAGAAATTGCCGTAAGTAACACAAATAAAATGTTATGTGTTCTCAAAAAATGTCACTGTATGTAAAGTTTATTCTATACATGTTTATTCATTCATATTTGGGTTGCAAACAATACCCCCCCAGATTCATGAATCTCCATGCAAGAATAAACTTATTCTTGCAAGGAGAGGTATGTATCCGTGTAGAGCAGCAGCGTGCCTTGCATATTCATGAAGGCACACTGCTGAACTCTCTACATGGACACGATCCATGTGGGAGTGCAGGGGGCATGTCCGTGCAGTGCACAGACACTAAATACACCCCCTGCACTCAGAAAGTGCTGTGCAGCACTTTTGAAGCTGTACTGGCATAATATTAGAGCTTAGTTCTAATATTATCCCAGTATTTCAGTGTCCGCAGACACTGAAATGCAAGATAGAGCATTTCAGTGTCCATGGCCACTGAAAGAAAAACGGCACTAGGAAAGCAATACAAGGGGTGTGTCACGGCCTCTGTGACACACCCCCTGTATTGCTAAAGTGCTGTATGGCACTTTTGCAGTCTGCAGAAGCAGGAAATGTGTGCAAATGCACACATAACAGGGGATAGATCCCCCAAGTGTACACAAGTACAACCCCAGCCACACAAAATACATAAAGCCCATACTGAACATGTCATGCATCAGCATGAAACACACAGAATCTTGAAAGCCCAATCATTGCAGTATGTCACAAACACAGTCCCAAGTAGTTGTCACAACACCACAATACACACCCCATCTTCTTTTTCTTCATTTTCTTTTGGCTCATCCCGTTAGGGGTCTCCACAGTGGATCATCTGTTTCCATTTCTTCTTGTCTTCATCATCTTTCTCTATCACACCAACCACCTGCATGTCTTCTCTTACCACATTCATAAACCTTAACTTAGTTCTTTCTCTTTTCCTCTTACTTGGCAGCTTCATCCTTAGCATCCTTTTCCCAATATACTAAGCATCCCTCCTCAGCACATGTCCAAACAAATGCAATCTCGCCTCTCTGGCTTTGTCTCCAAACCATCCAACCTGGGCTGACCCTCTAATATACTTATTCCTAATCCTGTCCACCCTCATCACACCCATTGCAAATCTTAACATCTTTAACTCTACTACATCTAGCTCTGACTCCTGCCTTTTTGTCAGTGCCACTGTCTCCAACCCATATAACATAGCTGGTCTCACTACCCTCTTGCAGACCTTCCCTTTCACTCTTACTGGTACTCGTCTGTCACAAATCACTCCTGATACTCTTCTCCACCCACTCCACCCTGCTTTTACTCTCTTCTTCACCTTTCTTCCATACTGACCATTACTCTGAACTGTTAATCCCAAGTATTTAAACTCATCCACCTTCACCAATTCTACTTCCTGCACCCTCACCACTCCTCTATCCTCCCTCTCATTCACACACATATATTCTGTCTTAGTCCTGCTGACCTTCATTCCTCTCCTTTCTAGAGCATATCTCCACCTCTCCAGGGTCTCCTCAACCTGCCCCCTACACTCACTACAGATCACAATGTCATCTGCAAACATCTTAGTCCATGGGGACTCCTGCCTGATCTCTTCTGTCAACCTGTCCATCACCATTGCAAATAAGAAAGGGCTCAGAGCTGATCCTTGATGTAATCCCACTGCCACCTTAAATGCATCTGTCACTCCCACCGCAGACTTCACAGCTGTCACACTACCCTCGTACAGATCCTGTGCCACTCTTACATACTTCTCTGACACTCCTGACTTCCTCATACAATACCACAACTCCTCTCTAGGCACCCTGTCATATGCTTTTTCTAAATCCACAAAGACACAATGCAACTCCTTCTGACCTTCTTCATACTTCTCCATCAACAATCTCAGAGCAAATATCACATCTGTAGTGCCCTTTCCTGGCATGAAACCATACGGCTGACCACTAATCATCACCTCCCTTCTTAACCTAGCTTCCGCTACTCTTTCCCATAACTTCATGCTGTGACTGATCAGTTTTATCCCTCTGTAGTTATTACAGCTCTGAACATCACCCTTATTCTTAAAAATTGGTACCAAAACACTTTTTCTCCACTCCTCAGGCATCCTCTCACTTTCCAAAATGTCATTAAACACTCTGGTTAAAAACTCCACTGCCATTTCTGCTAAACACTTGCATGCTTCCACAGGTATGTCATCTGGACCAACAGCTTTTCCATTCTTAATCCTCTTCATAGCTATCCTTACTTCCTCCTTGCTAATCCGTTGCACTTCCTGATTCACTTTTCCCACGTCATCCAACCTTCTCTCTCTCTCATTCTGTTCATTCATCAGCCCCTCAAAGTACTCTTTCCATCTGCTCAACACACTCTCCTCACTTGTGAGTACATTTCCCTCATTATCCTTTATTACCCTTACCTGCTGTACATCTTTCCTAGCTTGGTCCCTCTGTCTAGCCAATCGGTACAAGTCATTTTCTCCCTCCTTAGTATCCAACCTTTCATATAACACTTTATATGCCTTATACTTAGCCTTCGCCACTTCTCCCTTTGCCATGCACCTCATCTCCTTATATTCCTGTCTACTTTCTTCATCTGTCTGACAATCCCACTTCTTCTTTGCCAACTTCTTTCTCTGTATACTCTCCTGTACTTCCTCATTCCACCACCAGGTGGTCTCCTTGTCCTCCCTCTTCTGTCCAGATATCCCACCAAGCACCTTTCTAGCCATTTCCCTTACTAGCTCTGCTGTAGTTACCCAATTATTCAGTAACTCTCCATTCCCACTCAGTTCCTGTCTTAGCTCTTCCCTGAACTCCACCTCACAATCACCCTTTTTCAGTTTCCACCATTTGATCCTTGGTGCTGCCCTCATACTCCTCCTCTTCTTCTTCTTGATCGCCAGCATCATCCTACAGACCACCATTCTATGCTGCCTAACTACATTTTCCCCTGTAATGACTTTACAGTCCTCAATCTCCTTCAAACTGGCCCTCCTGCATAGGATATAATCAACCTGTGTGCATCTCCCTCCACTCTTGTATGTCACCCTATGCGCCTCCCTCTTGTTAAAGTATGTATTCACCACAGTTATGTCTATCCTTTTCACAAAATCCACTACCATCTTACCTTCTGCATTCCTTTGCTTAACACCATACCTACCCATCACTTCCTCATCTCCTCTGTTCCCTTCATCAACATGCCCATTGAAATCTGCTCCAATCACCACTCTCTCACCCATGGGTACAGTCATCACCACTTCATCCAACTCACTCCAAAATTTTTCTTTCTCATCCATCGCACACCCAACTTGTGGAGCATATGCACTAACAACATTCATTATTACACTATAAATTTCCAGCTTCATAAACATCACTCTATCCAACACTCTTTTCACCTCCAAAACACTCTTGGCATACTGTGACTTCAGGATAATCCTTACCCCATTTCTCCTCCAATCCACACCATGATAGAACAATTTGAACCCACCTCCAATGCACCTAGCCTTACTCCCATTCCATCAGGTCTCTTGCACACACAATATATCAACCTTCCTTCTCTCCATCATATCAGCTAGCTCTCTCCCTATACCAGTCATACTGCCAACATTCAAAGTTCTTACTCTCACTACTACACTCCTAACCTTTCTCCTCTCTTCCTGCCTTCGGGCATGCCTTCTCCCTCTTCTTCTCCTTCTCCTTCAGCCAACAGTAGCCCAATTTCCGCCAGCACCCTGTTGGCTAACAGTACTGGTGGCAGTCGTTGTTAACCCGGGCCTCGACTGATCTGGTATGTCAGTCTGTACTGTCATCCGCATATATCATTTGGCAAACTTTTACGCTGGATGCCCTTCCTGACCCAACCCTCCCCATTTATCTGGGCTTGGGACCGGCACAAAGAAATGCACTGGCTTGTGCATTCCTAGTGGCTGGGTTACAATACACACCCCCATAACCTACAGAATTAATAATAATAATATATCCTTGTTTATAATGCCCTAAGGGATGTTTAAGTGTAGCTACATGGGTGTGTACATTACAGCTTAAACATCCCATAGGAGTTAAATGAAAATAGAAAAGAAAAATGTCCAAGTCATGAGAGTATAGTGGTTAGAGTTGCTCCTTTGCATGCACATGTGCATGGTTTGAGTCCCAAAACAAGCACCTTATTTTATCACGTGAAAATAGTGTTAAAATATTTAGTAAATGTAAATTATGTAGCAATTATTTTTTGTTAACCAGGGTAGAGTAGTAGTTCCAAAAGTGAGATGTCAGTGTAGAAAAGATGTGAAACCTCCATATAAACACATGTCCCATACAGTATAGTCACACAAGAATATAATGTAATGAAAGCACATAGGAAGATGTCATGGAAGTTAAACGTAAAAGTATAAATGTGTGTATGTAAATATTTATGTTACATTATACAATGACTGATCATTAACATACAAAAATGAGTACACTAATTGGCCGGCCCAAACAGAGTGCCCATTGTAAATTCGAGAGTATGCAAATGGAAGAAGGTCTGGATACCTGGCCCATTTCCATTTGTATATCACCTGTTTGTATTTCCAATCTGCAGCGGTAGCAATGGGTAAATGAAGAGCTCCATTGTATTTACAAACATATTTCACTGTGTGTTACGAGTTGAAGAACTCATATAACATAGCAAGATATCATAAAAAAATGCAATGGAGATCTTCTTTTCAACAGAGAAAGGAAAATCTCTGTTGCCTTTTTAATATATCTCACTGTTATATGAGTTCATCAACATGTATAACATACCGAGATATGTTAAAAAAAAATCAATCGAGATCTCCCTATCTCTGTTGCTACCTCTGCACAGCACTGATGTACTGCGTAAGTGTAGGAACGCATCCATTACGCATGTGCAGTACATCAGAAATGGCCCAGGATACTGGAAAACTGTGGAAGGGCAGCATGGAGGCATGATACAATGACATTATTCAAGAAAGATAAGCATTGTTTTTCTTAAATAATGTCATCGTATAAAGCAATACCCCATCCATCAGACCTTGTTCTGCCAAACAACAAAATTGGCAGCACTGCCAAGGCTTAAACCCAGGATACTGTTTTCAGCAATCATACCACTATATCATCTGATCTGTGAGATGTTGTAGTGCTTTAACGAACCTATCCTGCATTCAGGTCATTTAACATTAATTAAAAAAAAAAAAAAAAAAAAAACAGCAGTCACAAGTGTTGAACCTCAGACCCTGAGCATTTTAATCAGAGGAATGCACCAGTACACCAACTGAGATGTAGGAGTTAATGTTGCTTTTTCAAACATATCATGCAATGGAGGCATACAACATTAGGGGAAAGTGTCGTGGAACCTTTTATAGACATATACACATAAACACACACACACACACACACACACACACACACACACACACATACACACACACACACACACACACACACACACACACACACACACACACACATATATATATATATATATATATATATATATATATATATGTTTGTATATATTTTTATATATATATATATATATATATATATATGTGTGTGTGTCAGATTAAATATATATATATATATATATATATATATATATATATATATATATATATATATATATATATATGCAAATGTACAGTCATAATATAGATATACATATATTAACTGTAACGGAAGGAAAAAAATAAATAAATAAATATATATATATATATATATATATATATATATATAAAATGTATGGATCTACTTCATATGCTCGACATTTCATAATGTCGACATTAATATGGCCAAGACCATATGATTGGCATTCAAAATGTCGACCATAGAATAAAAAATAAAAAACACAAAAAAACTTACCTTTACGCTGTTCCGCCCCACACCCCCCCACACCCCCGGAACTTAAGTATACCAACTCTAAGATCACACTACAGTGCAGAACATGGAAATCTTTCCATTCCACACTGTACGGAGATGCCGGTTCCACATAGTCAACATTTCGAATGTTGATCATATGGTCTCGGCCATATGAATGTCGACATTCTGAAATGTCGACCATGTGAAGGGAACCCATAGATATATATATATATATATATATATATATATATATATATATATATATATTTTTATTTATATGTAATATTTGTCATATTTATAAGTATGCATATAACATGCAGTGCAGTTATATCTCCGAACCATCCCTCCCAACCTGTTAGTGCAAGGAACCTGTACAAAGACTGTAAAAGGGGGGAAATGAGCCACATATGACATAGTTAGAAAATCGCTGTTACAAATGAAGATGTGTTACAGCAACAGTGTGTGTTTCAACAATCACTGAAGGATATGATGATGGGAACTGAAATGTCATGTCATATATTTACTGACATAAATCCTTGGATCATCACCGTGATTTACCTGACAAATACAAATAAATTGTGGAACTGAACGAAAGTATGGTCCAAACATCTGGGCATTTTGTGGAAAATCTGACTATGGAGAGGTATGTTCACAACCCTTTAATGCAATGAATGTGGACCAAGCCTGACAAAATGGTGGTGGGTGGGGGGGGGGGGGGGTGGGGGCAAAGGCATGAAAATAGGGACGTGTACAAAATACGTCCGTAGATAAGCTGAGATCGTTCATGTATTAACAGTGTATGTCCTAACATATATCAACTGAAATATCACAATTCCAGGTCTCAGTTGCTTCTCATTAGTTACTGACCTCAGTCCCAACATCATCACATTAATGTGTCTTGCATACATAGCAGTTATGGGGACCAGACCAAAGATATTGGCCACACAACTGGACATCCTATGAATATGTGGCCATAACACGACAGTAGGGGAAACTACACTGAGCTACCGAGCAATGTCCTGACTACAATCAGACTGATATAACACTACCCATGTCCAGCTCTGGGGCTGTACACATGCTGTAGCAAATATAACAGGCAGTACAGGGATGTAATACTAGTGGAACACAGACACTGGTGTGAAAGTGCATACCCCCAAACAAATGCACCACAGTGACAGCAACATACCAGCAAGCAAACTGAACATGACAGTATAATACTGTGAGAGCAACCACATACTGTTTGCCACTCACACGTTTCCCCTACATATACTGCCCCAATTCACAGTCTACTGGGAATCTGAAGGTGTTACATGACATTTCACAGTCAGCACCTACAAGTAAATGGCCTGATAGAGCACCAGCAGCTGTAGCAGCAAGCAGAGTCAGATAGGTAAAGGATGTATGACACTCACAGTTGCTACTCTCCCTACCCAGCCTAAAACACATAAACACACAACACTGCTACACAGTCTTGGCAGTCTGTTCACACTGGCCAGATAGACATACTGTCATATGTGCAGATTTCCACAGAATTACCAGGGTGTGGACGCATAACCTTGGCCACCGCTGCATACCATGGCCAGGAATCTGCCAGACCGTCACGCTAACTGCTGTGCAGTTGGTAATTAATGATATACCATACCTCTGCACCTTACAGTGCAGGACATCTGGACAATGCATGGCATACGTATGGGACAGGGGGCTAGAAAGAGGGACATATCACACATACTGGTGTTACAAACTGAGACAGTAGCTGCTGTTACATGTGTTGTTGTAACATCACATCCCTGAAGGAAATGATGTGTGGAACACCATTGGATGACAATACATGCTGACTACAATCCTCACATTATCCTACCAACCCCACAAAAAACGATGTTGGTCGAGGAACAGACCAAGCATAATAGGCAAACATCTGGCCAGTCTGTGGACAACATGCCAGTTGAGAGCTATGTCAGAGGCATATCACTGTCAGATGTCAAGTCACCCAATAAATGTATGTCCAGATAAACCCTGTCAATGTAGCAACCCTCCCATGTATATAACAATGCTAATGGCATACAGGCTGTACCAAACTCTGTAGCTTTGTTCCCCATGTTGATGGGCTGTCTCCATATGTCCTGTCCTGTGAGGTATTTCCACATACTGTCTGTGAAGTTGTAGCCCCCACACCTCCGTAATGTCCCCTGCACAGGCCAGATAAATGGGCAAGGCCCACATGAAGGGCATTCCATATGGTGGAACTAGCAGATGTGTCCAGGCCCACAACATAATACTATGTGGGCACCTACATAGCTTTATGGCCTCAGCAATACCAGACAGGAAAACATCAACCCGCTCAAGGTAGGCTGAATGCTTGTGGTGGACAGCAGCAATACACAAACCACAGACTTGGTCCCTAGATTGGTCGTACAGGCCATATCAAGAGCATGCACCAACCTGGCATCAAGTCAGCCTTTGTCTGATCAAGCATATAAGGTCACAGGTGGAGTACTGTAAGGCTAAGGCTAACTATGAGTACAAATTGGACACATCCACCAAGGCCAATCACAAGGCCATTTTCACATATGTCTACAATCTCTGAGGCCATAAACCAGCCCTGTAATGGTTAGGTAAAAAACTTTCTTACACTGTGAAGGACACCAATGAGGAAGAGAAAAGGCAAACACTACTAAAAACTCCTGATGTCCACCACGGCAGTAAAACTTAATAGTAAAATCAAAACTTTAATAAAAAGAATATAACATAAAATAAGCAGTCCTCAGTCTTCCGAAGCGCTTTTGGCAAATAAGCCTTCCTCAGATCGTATGAAAAGGACTGTTCAGCTGAACAGTCCTTTTTATACAATCTGAGGAAGGCTTATTTGCCGAAAGCGCTTATCAGAAGACTGAGGACTGCCTATTTTATGTTATATTCTTTTTATTAAAGTCTTGATTTTACTATTAAGTTTTACTGCCATGGTGGACATCAGGAGTTTTTAACCCTGTAATGGTGGCCAATCAGGCCACATATACACACAACATAGCTGCAGGCAACCTGCTGCAGACAGGTTTTGGGAAAACATCACCACCTGGCTCAGCAGCACTATAGCTGGATATGAACAGCACCTACACCCCTCCCCTCATCACCAGTGAGCAGGTACATATTGCCTACTGAAAGGCAACAAACGTAAGTATCCATGGGGACATGGTAACATCCCTGTCCACATCCTACATGAACTCAGGCATGTGCTCCCAACTCCATTACACACCATAGTCACACCAAGCCTTGGCACCAATCACACCACATCCACATGGAAGATGGCCAATGTCATCCCTCGACACAGACATGAATGAGGAGTACAGGAGTAGGAAGTAAGTAAGCCTCATTGGGGGGAATATGACACCTCAGCAAAGGTCAAGTTTCTCAGTGGCTCAGAAAAATATAATCATAGAAGCCATACTACACAACCATGCCATAATATTTGTCTGGAGCCGGCAACATCTGCAGGAGTGGACTGTCCAGTGGGATGACCTTGTCCACAGGGTAAATGATGTTGGCCTGCACGCATGTACATACGAGCAAGTCTGGCATCGTGAAAGTGAGCTCATACATCATGCCTGGCAAAGGGCTGCTGCAGTGGCCAGGGACCACATAGCAGCATGCATGGGCCTGGCCTTGCAGCCCCACTGGCACCCACTGGGGAGCTCCACAGGTATCTTGGGGCACCCATTCCAGTACAACATCAGAGTACAGACCCCCCCACACTGGAGGTGGTTGGCACCCAGACAATGGACCAGGAGTGTACAGGTAGGGCCCCGGTGTAAATTAGTAGACTAATGTAGCAGATATACTTGTAATTGTAGAGTATCTACGTGCATGTGTCAGGTCAGATTGCAGTTGTGGACAGGGTTTTCTAATGTACAGATGTGCACATCTATGGTGAAGGACAGCAAATTGTGTAGTATTGGGGGTTGTACTGTACATGTGCAGGCATGCTGCATCCATCCTGTGCCAATGCCACTTGTGGGTCTGCTGACCATACCCCACTCACACAACTACCTAGGTCCCTCCTGTCTGCATGTGAGACAGCAGCCTGCAGCTGGTGAGTATGTAATTTTACTGTTGCAGTTTGTCAGTCGACTAGGCATATGAAGGCCATGCAGTGTACCATGCACAGAACTCTCACCCATAGCCATATTGCTTTATGTGCATGTTCACCTGTGTTGGGGTCAACTGCATTGCATCACAGTGGTCATCACAGGGGCCTATTTGATGAGAATGTGTCATCCCTGTAGCATAACACAAGGCCTATCAGTGCAACACAATGGGTGGACAAGTGTGAAACATTACTGTCATATAGTGGATATAAACAGTGTACACATCCCTGTTAAGATGCCAGGTGTTTGTGATGTCTATACAAATTGAGACCACAATATGTCAGTACTCATCTTTTCCAAACTGTAGTGTGACCTATGATATGAACAATTCCATGTACAAACAATCTGTTGGCCACCAAATATGGAGTATACAAACCTCACAATATGCTGGATGCATATGTGTGCACACCATTCAAATAATATGTTATTGCAACAGCTTGTGATTTACTGACACCATACAGTCTGCTTGGGTACACACCAGCCATCAAGTAAAGGCAGTCTGACTAACACCAAATAACAGTCTGCTGTCCAAGTGGGATATTCATGACATATGCTGAGTTGCCTGATACAGCAACAGCCATGGCTTGCAGACAGTGTACAAAGCAGCAAAGGGATCTCATATTTGAAAGCTATCAGTCAAGAGTAGGGTACAACAACATTACCACAGCAGTGCATACACCATGGACCACAGTGGAGACAGTTGTCAAAAGGTGGAGTGAATATGGGACAATAGTGCTGTTGACAAGAACCTGATGTCCCTCCAAAAATGATAACACATGTCAAGACCTGGCCAGGGAGGTTGCCAGTGGACATACAGCAACACCGTGGGAGTTGCAGGAACCTCTTGCTAGTACTGGTGTTCTGTACTACCTGTGAGAACACTCTCCCATAGTCCACATACATCTGGCCTATGGGGTAGGGTCAGAAGATGGAAGCATTTCCACACACCAAAAACAGCCAGGGGTGAATACATATTGCAGTACAGCACAGCATGTCTCCCAAAGGCAGGTTTGAAAATGTGTTATGGTGTAATGAGCCAAGGGATTGACCTCACAGCCACAATGCTAACAGGTATGTGTGGTGCACAAGCATCACCTCTCATAACCTAAACACCAACATCTCCATGGTGAATCACACTGGTGGCAGTGGCCTGCTGTGGGGCTGCCATTCCACAGAAAGAACAGGGCCTTTAGTCATGGTGGTGGGAATTCTGAACATTTCCAAATAACACCCACTTCTGCCCAAAAGATATCAGGTGTCTGCAAGAATGCTGAGGATGAGGAGGTGTCAGCCTTCAACATGACAAAAAACGCATCATACATCCAAAGCTACATAAGAATGGCTCCACCTGAACACAAACATGGTTATGGATTGTCCCAGCCAGAGCCTAGACCTACACCAGATAGAAAACCCCAGTGTGACCTGATGAGGGCTGTGCACATGAACTGCCCTTGCATTCTGACAGAGTTGGGTGACCTTTGCATGGAAGAGTGGCCAAATAATGCCAAGTCAGGATGTGCCATGCTGATAGACACCTTCACAAGAAGAGTGAATGCTGTAAGCCACTTACAAGGTGATTCAACAACTTATCATTTTAAGAGTGTGTGCACATATGCACTCAACATATTGTACATATTGCAGTCATCTGTTACATGTAACACATGTGTTTGTTTATCAAATGGATTGCACAGGTCATATGTCACATGGAAGGTGGGTGACATATTTGAATGCATTATTGTGATCTCATCGTCTATATTACAAGAACATGGCATGTTCACAGGGTTGTGTACACTTACCATATCCACTGTATACTTACAAGGCTGGTGGTGTAACAGGGATTCTGTGACCATACATTCACTGGTTGTTTGCAGATCTGATATGCACATGTATGATATTGATCAGTGATGTCACTCCTCAGATCATCCCACATATGTCAAAGAGAAACACAGGGGTTATGAGAAATAGAGCAGACATATGAGCCAGACCTCTACACATCCTGTGAGGATATGTACAATTGTGAGGTATGTTCAGTAGTACTTGTTACTGTGCTATACAGGTGAACAGCAATGATGTGTACATGGATGCAGTCTGTGCTGGGAAACGGCCATCACATACTAACACTAATCACATATCCCAGAGCTCTATATTGTCAGTTACATGTTATACAACTGGCTGCAATGCATGATGTTGAGAGCCGTGTGTCATGCATGTCACCATGTGGGTAATGTGTGGTCTGTGTAACAGATTTGTGCCACCTCACCTGTAAGTGTGGTGTGTGTGTGTGTGTGTGTGTGTGTGTGTGTGTGTGTGTGTGTGTGTGTGTGTGTGTGTGTGTGTATATACCAGCCAATATCAAAGTCCAGGTATTAATGCACATATGTTGTCTTCCTCTCACAGGTGGTGATGGGGTCTGGGTCTCCCCCTTTGAAACAATGTCAATATCTCTGCAGATTCTGCCCATGATGATAGGAATACTGAGATATAGGTGGGGTTGTCTGGGGCTGAATCTGTGCCATTAGTCGGCATCCCACTTTTGTGCACACCATCACTGCACAGGGTGACAATGCCATACATGGCCAAATATGATGGACATTTGGCAGGTGGTGGCATTGAACAGGCTAGTGTGGTGACTATGGCAGGTGTGAGTGTAGATACTGTCCACAGCCAGAGTGCAGGCAAGGTCCCACACAGGTGGATGGACAGGGATGCTTGCAGGAGGAATGCTGCTCATTGGGCCACTGTTGCAAGTGCCATAGAAGGAGTCATCAGATGCATGTTCCAGGCTGTCATGGATGCACAGACACATAGTGAATGCCACAACACACAAATACTCAGGGTGGTGGATGCAACTCTCCCTGATGTATGTGGTGACATGCATGACCTGGTTGGGTCCACACATCAAAATACTGAGGTGTGGATCCAACCATAAACTAATCACCTTGGGAATCCATATCCCTCCCACCCCCCCCTGCAAAGGTAACCACAATGACAAACTTCTCCAAAGCTAACCTTGGGCTCCTTAAAACAGAGGTGGCTAAGTTCATGGCACCCATGCAAATGGAGAATAGTTGCATGACCACCAGAGCATACACCAATCCACTGTACAAACACATACACATATGGGTGGATCTCACCATAACCAATAGAACCAAGACACTGTCCTCCAAAACAGGAAGCCAATGTGGTGGTCCCCTGTCATACACAAACTCAACAATGGAACAAATAAACTGATGCGGAATAAGTTGAAGTCCCAAGACTGGATCAACTCCCTTATTGGCCTCAACAAATGGTTCAGATTACTCATCAAATCCCCTAAAGCTAGCTATGAAAACAGGATTGCAATGGATAGGAAAGACAAACACAAGGCCTTCAATAGTTATGTGAATAATCTCCATGTCAATACCCAGATGTGCTCTTAGCTACTGCACAATGGTACCTCCTATACCCAGCTAACAGGTATTGCCAATATACTGTCCGACAGATTCAGTGCCAACCTGACCCCTCTCACCCCCCCAAAGGACCAATCACAATAGTGGTAGATTGCCAGACATCCGGTATTAAGGCTGCACAGGTTAAAATTGCACTGTCCAAGGCCAGGAATACATCTTCTATGGGACCTGGGAATATCCCTGGCTGTGTTGTACATGAACTACAGAGTGACAATACACCTGTGTGCCCTGTTCATTCACAGCCTCACCTCAGGCTTTGTCCCTATCAAATGGCGCACTACTACAATCATTCCTCTCAACAAAGTAGGAGTGACTACAGACCCTGGGAACTATCACTCCATTAGCCTGACATGTCTGATATGCAAAGCTATGGAACACATCATCAGGGACCTACTAAGCAAGGATATAGGGGATCTCCAAAGTCTGGACCCCATGCAGTTTGGTTTTCTGGAGGGTAGATCATGCCTGCTCAAGCTGTTCAACTTCTTTGAGTCAGTCACCAGAGCTGTGGATGATGTCAAGGTGGTCATACAGCTTACCTTGATCTGGCCAAGGCCTTTGATACCATTCTGCACTCTGGCATCATAGAAAACCCACTAAGGTAGGCATCAACCCCTATATCACTAGGTGGGTTGCACACTGGCTCACATACAGACCCAAGGTATGAAAGTAGCTGACTCCAAGTCAGATTGATGACCAGTCACAAGTGGGGTCCCACAGTGTTCGGTCCTGGGTCCTCCCCTGTTTGGTATCTACTTGTCTGAAGGGCAGGCCATCACAGGGGTACTCTGGCTGACAAAGTTTGTAGACGATTGCACTTTGGGAGCTATTATTAACTACCCAAGTGATGTTGACATCCAGCTGAAAAGCCTCACTGAGACCAAAGTATGCTGTCAGAAACATGGCATGAAGCTCAATGGCCAAATATGTGTCAGCGTCCACTTTGGGAACATCTCAGTTCCTATAAATCACCACATCGATGGTAGTCCATATCACCACATCGATGGTAGTCCATTGAACACAGAAGGCATTATAAGAGATCTGTGAACACAGATTGTCAGCAACCTCTCTTTTGACCACCACATTGCCACTGTGGGCAGACAGTCCTTCTATGTGGCACATCTGATTATTAATGGTTTTGCATCCAGGAAGTAGGGGGGTCACTGTCTCCCCCTATCCTTCTCTCATTAGGCCAATCATCGGGTACAATGCCCCATTTGGCATGTACCTCAATGGACACCTGCAACAACTGGACAGGCCGCAAATGTACCTCACAAAGATGATTCTAGGCCTGAAACAGTTGCTCTATATGGACAGACTCAAAACACTCCAACTATTCTCTGTCTCATATCATCTACTTATAGGTACATAGGTAGGTACTAGGCTATTGGCCCTAGGGCCTATATAAGCCTATCCAAAAAAGTTCCCTGGCTTTCACCACCCAAGAAAATTATTTTCCTGTGCCCCTGTCAAGCAGAGCCACAGAAGTGATCCCCAGGGTGAATTTCCTCTCTACCATCCAATCATCAAGATTTCTTGAAGAGTGCTAATGAGGAGCTTTGTTTGATATAGATAGGTAGTTTGTTCCAGAGTATGGAAAGTCTCTGGGAGAGGAATCTATCCCTCCAGCATCTTCCATTCATTGTGGTGACAAGGTTTAGGTCCCTAGAGCATGTAGCATGGACAGATTGGGATTTCTTTAAGTTGCACATGTCTAACAGCTCTGGGTTTGACATAGCTTTGTATGTTAGGCAGAGATCACCTCTGAGTAGGTGATATGCAATGGAGTAAAGGTGGAGATTTTTGAGACAGTCTGCATAGGGCATCTATTTGATGCCAGTAATCCTCTTTGTGAGGTATTTCTGCAGCCTTTCCAGTTGTTGTAGATGTCTTGTGAGGTACATACCAAAAGGAGTGCTGTATTCTATAATGGGTCTAATGAGTAACGAGTAGAGGGGAACAATGACCTCTTTTTTCCTGGATGAGAAACCTTTTGTGATGAGGTGTGGCACATAGAAGGATTTCCTGACTACTGTGGTGATGTGATTATCAAAGGAGAGACTACTGTCCACCTGTGTCCCAAGGTCTCTTATCACGCTTTCAGTGTTAAGTAGACTACCGCTTATGTAGTAGTTCACGGGTGCAGAGTTTTTACCAAAAGGGATGACAATGCACTTTTTGGCATTGAACTTGAGGCCATGGCTTTGACATCAGGCATCTGTCTCAGTGAGGCCCTTTTGTAGGATGTCAACATTGTTAGGAGTTTGGATTATGTCTCCTAGTTTGCAGTCATCTATGAACTTCATTAACCAAACACCTTCTGTGTTAGTCTGTACTTCAGAGAACTAGATACCAAACAGGAGAGGAGCCAGGACTGAACCCTGTGGTACTCCACTTGTCACTGGTCTGAAGTCGGATTTGGAGTCTGCTACTTTCACAGTGTGGGTTCTGTCAGTGAGCCATTTGGCAAACCATCTTGTGACATAGGGATTTATACCTAGTTTAGTGAGTTTATCTATAATTCCAGAGTGGGGGATGGTGTTGAAAGCCTTGGCTATATCTATATTGGCTGTGTGAACCACCTTACTCTCATCTACGGCTTTGGTGACTGCTTCAAAGACGTCTATCAGGTTTGAGAGACATGATCTGCCTTTTACAAACCTGAACTGGATGGAGTCCAGAGTTTGGAGATTACCAATGTCATTGTTTATAAGTTCCATGATAATACATTCAATAGCCTTGCAGACTAGGCTCATCAGGCTAATGGAGTCATAGTTCCCTTGGTCTGTGGTGGCTCCCCCTTTGTGGAGTGGGATAACTGTCAATATGTGCCATTCAGTGGGCACAAAGCCTGAGATGAGGCTATGATTGAACATGATACTTAGGTGGGGTGCCAGTTCGTTCTGTAGTTCATGTAGAACGCAGTCTGGGATGTTGTCAGGTCCCATGGATGCTGTGTTCTTGGCTTTGGAGAGTGTGGTTTTTACTTGTGCAACCATGATTACAGGAACTTTGCATTCTTCCAGTATAGAGATGGGCCCTTTAGGGGGTGGGGGGGGGGGGTAAAGTTAGCACTGAACCTATCTGCCAGGATTTTGGCAGTATCAGTTGATTCTATATATGTAGTGCCATTGTGCTGTAACTCAGAGCAGATCTGAGTGTTACCACTGAGATTCTTGACATAGCTATAGAATGTTTTGTGGTTGTCTTTAGAATCAGTGATAATTTTGTTTTCGTAACTAGCTTTGGAGGATTTTATGAGGGATCTCAGCTTCTTACTGAGGCTGAGCAGGGAGGTATTCCAATCATGGGATTTTACTCTTTTTTTTGCAACAGTTTCTTTCTTCTGTTGTAGAGTTTGTTTATGGTAGGGGGCCACCAGATTGGCTTTCTTTTTTGGAGGATAGCATTTTGGTGCTTTTAGGGATTGCATGATCCATGCACTCATGTAAGTGCTTATAAAATGCATTTGTGTAGGATTCAGCAGTTGTATCTCTATTGTCCATCTGTATGGGTGTCATGAAGTTTGCCACTTCTGTCTTAAGAAGCATGAAGTTAGCTTTGGAGAATGTTTTTGCGGTGGTTTCCCTAATGGGGAGTGTGGGGCGGAATGTGGATGTCTAGGGTGATTAGCTTGTGGTCGGATCTGACCAATGAGGAATTGACCTTTGGTGTGGAACACCAGTTGCCCATGTTGGTAATGACCAGGTCTAGGATATTGCTGCCCCTGGTGGGGGTGTGGATAAGTTGATCCAAGGCACTGGAATTTATGAAATCCAGAAAATGTTGAGAAAATGAGTTGGTACATGAGTAGTTTTCTCAGTTAATGGTGGGGTAGTTGAAATCGCCCATTACAGGCTATCTCTGCTTGCCCTACAAAGCCATGTCTGACACAGCTCTGTTAGAAATGCTACATCCAAGGATATCCCAAGCCCTCCACACCACATACTCCAGAGACCTCTACCTCATTACCACAATCAAAAGAACATGCCAGAGGGACAGGTGCATAACCCAGAGACTGCCCATGCTATGGACTAGATGTCCCATACATGTCAAACAAAGCACCTCACTGGCCATCATCAAGAGACATCTTGCTGAATGGATGGAAAATAGAGAATTCACTCCAGGGATCATTGCAGTGGCTCTACTCCTCAGAGGCACTGGGAAATAATGTCAGGTGGCACACTGCCATGGTAATCCTCTGGCTAGGCTTGTAAAGGCTCCAGGGTCATTAGCCTAGTACACACATATGAACCTAAACATCTGGATATTCCATAAACATCTGTACAGAGGACTGGAATGGTATGCACAATGGCTTAACATGCTGCATGTGAGGCAGATGCCATTACCACTCTATAAAAAGTAATGCCATTGGGAGGTGGTAAACATGCATGGATGGTACACCAATCAAAATCTTATCAGTCAAACAGGATATGATAATTGGCCAAAGGGACACACACAATTGTCAGTACTGAAAATAGAGCCCCTACCTTTCTAGTTACTTCGACTACAGTGTTAAGCAGTTATCAGACATGCCACGGAGGGTTACACGAGCTATCCTTGTCCCAAGTAACTTCTAAGGTGAATGACATCAGCAGGGCTAGTAAAGTAGGGTGATGGGACAATTACAGGGTGGTATACAAATCAAAATGATATAACCCACATAGTACATGATTATCACACACACACATACACACACACCAGTATTGGATTAGAGCTCCTCCCTATCTAGTTATGTCTAGTATAGTGTTTCACAGTTACTACATGTGCTACAAATCTTACCGAAAAGTCACATGGCCAAAGCTGCTTATAACTGCACAGCTGAGGTAAAGTATTACAGGTGGCTGTAAGTCTGTCTTTCATTCCACCCTTACATCATGATAATTCTTTCTGCCTTGCACTTCAAATGTCATTATGGCTTGGCACTTCACCAGGTTAATGTTGTTGGCTGTTGGTGAAGCACCCACCAAGAGGAGAAAACGCTTTGAGAAGAAAGGAGCCACTTATGAGATTTTAAGTATTTTTCTTCAGATTATTTGTTAAGATTTCTGCAT
Source organism: Protopterus annectens (assembly GCF_019279795.1). Classification (NCBI taxonomy): domain Eukaryota; kingdom Metazoa; phylum Chordata; order Ceratodontiformes; family Protopteridae; genus Protopterus; species Protopterus annectens. The sequence continues at coordinate 217,988,764 of NC_056751.1, forward strand.
TGCCGCCTACATTTTGGCATTTTCCAGCTTGCTAAACTTGATATCTGTATTAGGAACTGTATTTAGAACACATCTAGAGCCTATTTACTGCATTTCCTGTGTTGCGCTTATTTTAAAATCATTTTTTTCTTAAAACTTGCATTTTACCTGTATCTGGCCTAGCACTCAAGTGTGGGGTCATTTATTGCACTGTTCTAACTTGTTGCTACTTTTGTATCTCTGCTATCTTTAAACAAAACAAAAAAAAAACAAAAAATATTGCTTTTTTCCCACTTTCTGAAATTTAAACACAAGTTCAGTTACAGATTTGCTGTTCTGAACTGTTTGTAAGTTTCTTGGAGGCCATTGCTTGCTTGGGCTAAAGGGAAGTGTCTGTGTTCATCAGTGGCAGTGGTAAACACTGAACAGCCTGCCTGCCCCTGTGGGAATGGTTACTGCCTAGAAACTGTAGTTTTATTGGCGATTTTGGGTCAATTCCAAACTCCTTGATCCCCCTCTCTTAAAACCTGATTGCCTCGTGGTTTTGGTGTCTTTTCAGACTTGTTGGCTGTTGGTGAAGCACCCACCAAGAGGAGAAAATGCTGAGAGAAGAAAGGAGCCACTTTTGAGATTTTAAGTATTTTTCTTCAGATTATTTGCTAAGATTTCTGCATTGCCACCTACTTTTTGGCATTTTCCAGCTTGCTAAACTATCTGTATTAGGAACTGTATTTAGAACACATCTAGAGCCTGTTTACTGCATTTCCTGTGTTGCACTTATTTTAAAATCGTTTTTTCTTAAAACTTGCATTTTACCTGTCTCTGGCCTAGCACTCAAGTGTGGGGTTATTTATTGCACTGTTCTAACTTGTTGCTACTTGTGTATCTCTACTATCTTTAAACAAAACAAAAAAAACAAAAAAAATCTTGCTTTTTTCCCACTTCCTGAAATTAAAAAAAAAGTTCAGTTACAGATTTGCTGTTCTGAACTGTTTGTAAGTTTCTTGGAGGCCATTGCTTGCTTGGGCTAAATGGAAGTCTCTGTGTTCATCAGTGGCAGTGGTAAGCACTGAACAGCCTGCCTGCCCCTGTGGGAGTAGTTACTGCCTAGAAACTGTAGTTTTATTGGCCATTTTGGGTCAATTCCAAACTCCTTGATCCCCCTCTCTTAAAACCCTCTTTTGCGCGTTTTTGTGCATAACGCAGCATCGGGCAGCACCGCTTAATCAGTTTTAAACTATTCCCTGCTCCACAAAGTCTGCTCTTCACTTTTTCCCTTAGAACTGTTCCAAATCTCAAAGTAAGCACTCTATTTTCCTTCTAAAACCCAGCAGTAGCTAGGGTAAGTGTCTTATAAGTAAGCACTAATAAACTAAAGCACTACACCCTCTTATACTCCCTTTAAGTACTTGGCTCCCCATTGGTCCTTTTTGATCAAGTCAGAAAAGTAATTACTTATACTATTCTGGCATGTCCAAAAGTCAGTGTCAGGTTTACTCTCCAGTCCAGCTGGTGAATATGGGAATCTTGAGGCAATGTTACAACTGCCTTGTGTACACAGACCACCCTCTCCTCTTCCCAACAAGCTCAAATATATGTGAGAGATGCAACTATATAGCCAAACTGGAGGCTGAGCTATCTCAACATAGTACTGGCATGGTCAGTCTGGAGGACAAGGTGATCACACACACCACAAATCCAGTCTCACATAGACCTATCGCAACAGCAAACCAAACACATAAACACACAAAAACATACTCGGAGGCTCTAAATAAAAATCTGCCCAAGCAACAGAGACCTCCAAAGCAGACATCCAAGCAACTGCTACCCCACAATACCCACGTATCACATAGTTCACAAAGTCAGTGTGCCACACAGTCACAGTCCTTAAGGCTAAACAACACACCCAATACACTTGTAATAGGTGACTCTATTGTCAGACACACTGACGTCCCTCTCACCAAGCTGAACAAGGAGAAGGTCACTGTAAGCTGCCTGTCAGGTGCCAGGATCCGCCACATAACACAAGCACTCAGGTCACTCCAAAGCAAGTACAAATATGACTCTGTCATTGTCCATGCTGATGTGAATGACCTGAGACATACCTCCCTGGATTACATGAAAAGAGACCTAGAGGAGCTCTCTGATCATATGACCCAGGGCAGTATGACCCTGACCTTGAGTAGCATCTTACGCTCACCAAGAATGATACCACAGTATAAAGACAAAATGATCAATTTCAACAATTGGCTAAAGTATTGGTGTCACTCAAAGTGGATCCAGTGTCTGTCAGCCTGGGATGACATGCTTGACAAGCCACATTGCTTCGCTAGGGACGGCTTGCACCTGTCACCCCTGGGTTTTTGAATACTGGCCAAGGCTCTTGCCACCCCTATAGTGCCTTTTTTTAGGCGAGGCTCAAAAGACAAACCCACCTCCTTAAACAACACAAGGAAAAAGAAACTAAGGGTAATGCTGCTCAATGCCAGAAGTCTAAACCTCAAGATGCACGCACTCGAGGCTCTCCTCAGTATGGAAAATATTGATAATCTGTGCAGTAACAGAAACCTGGTTCAAGGCTCCCGAGAGCACCCCAGCACTACCAGGCTATACCTCATACCATGCTTTTCAGCCCCAAAACTCGGACCGAACCATAAGAGGAGGGGAAGTATCCATATTCATCAAAGATGCCCATACCTCCAGGCTAGTGGCACTGCACAAAGCATCTGAGACCATCCATGTGCAATTAACAGTGGGCAAAACTGCCTTCCAGTTTGTAGCCTGCCACAGACCACCTTCCAAAACTCAGGAACCCCACTCGGCTTTCCTGAAGACACTGGAGAATATGAAGGTCTCTCCAAACACCATTGTACTGGGTGACTTTAACTACCCAAACTTAGACTGGGAGCACTACTCAAGCCCCAACACCCTAGCCCAACAGTATCTAGAATTAATAAACTCAAATGCTATGGAGCAACTGGTCATCACTCCCACACGAGGGGAAAACATATTGGACCTGATCATCACCAACATGGGGACTCTATGTTCCATACCAGCGGTATACCCCTCATTGGTAAGATCTGAACATAAATTAATCACTATGGACATCCATATCCCATCCCCACCCCCAGCAAAGGAAACCACGGTCAAAAACTTCTCAAAAGCAAACTTCCCACTTCTCAAAACCGAGGTGGAATCTTTCAAAGCCCCAGGGCCAGTGGAAAATACGGCCCAAACTGCAGAATCCTTTACAAACGCATTCTATGGATACCTACAGAAATGCATGGATCATGCTATCCCAAATAAAACCAAGACACACTCCTCCAAAGGCAGGAGACCTTTCTGGTGGACCCCAGCCATAAATAAGCTGTACAACAGAAGGAGGAAGCTATTACATGATAGAGCAAAATCCCTGAAAGGGAAGGCAACTCTGATCAGTACTAGCAAGAAACTACGATCCCTAATAAAATCATCTAAGGCTAGCTTCAAAAGAAAAATTGCACAAGACGCTAAAGATAATCACAAGGCTTTCTTTAGTTATGTCAGAAACCTGGGAGGAAACTCCCAGATATGCTCTGAGTTAGTGCAAAATGACAAAAAATACACTGAACCCACAGACATTGCCAACATCCTGGCAGACAGGTTCAGTGCAAACTCCAAATGAGCAAATGACTATCCCAACAGAGTGTAGCCTCCCTGACATCACAGATGCACAGGTGAGAGCTGCCCTGTCCAAAGCACAAAACACAGCATCAATGGGACCGGACGGTGTTCCGGCTGCATTTTACATGAGCTCCAAAAAGAACTGAACCCTCACTTAAAATCACTGTTCAGTCTCAGCCTTACAACAGGATATGAACCCAAAGAATGGCGTACTGCAACAGTAGTCCCACTCCATAAAGGTGGTGCCACAACTGACCCCGGAAACTATCGCCCTATAAGCTTGGTCTGTAAAGCTATGGAGCGTATCATCATGGAACTCCTAAACAAAGACATTGGGAACCTCCAAACACTGGATCCTACCCAATTTGTCTTTGTTAAGGGCAGATCTTGCCTCTTGAACCTGGTCAATTTCTTTGAAACAGTCACCAAGGCCATAGACAAAGGGAAGGTAGTCCACACAGCCTACCTTGACCTTGCAAAAGCCTTCGACACTATACCCCACTCGGGCATCATAAATAAGCTCACCAGCTTAAATATCAACCCCTATGTCACAAGATGGGTTGCAAACTGGCTTAGGGATAGAACCCACATGGTCAGAATTGCAGGTGCCATGTCAGACTCTAAACCAGTTACAAGTGGCGTCCCACAAGGCTCAGTCCTGGGATCTCTCTTGTTCGGTATATATTTCTCTGAGGTACAGGCTAACACAGGAGGACTATGGCTGACAAAGTTTGCAGATGACTGCAAACTGGGGGCCATAATCAACTCGCCGGCTGACACAAGCATCCTCCAAAAAGGTCTCACAGAGATGGATAACTGGTGCCAGAGCCATGGCCTAAATCTAAATGCCAAAAAGTGCATAGTCATCCCCTTTGGGAAAAACAAAGTGCCCACAAATTACCACATAGGTGGTAATCCATTAAGTATGGAAGAAGTAATTAGGGATTTGGGGACCCAAGTAGATTGCAATCTCTCCTTTGACAATCACATTGTCAAAGTGGTTAAAAAGACATTTTATATAGCCCACCTTATCACGAAGGGGTTCACATCTAGATCAAGCGAGGTCATTGTGCCCTTCTACTCATCACTCATCAGGCCCATAATTGAATACAATGCCCCATTTGTGATGTACCTTACCCGACACCTGCTACAACTAGAAAGACCCCAAAAGTACCTCACCAAGAGGATCAAGGGAGTCAAACAGATGCCCTACGCAGTTAGGCTAAAGAAACTCCAGCTCTACTCAATTGCTTACCGCCTACTCAGAGGCGATCTGTGCCTGACGTATAAAGCCATGTCCAACCCAGAATTAATGGATATGCTCCACCTCAAGAAATCCAAATCCATGAGAACTACACACTTCAGTGACTTAAACCTCAGCACAGAAATAAATAGAACATGCTGGAGTGACAGATTCATATCCCAGAGGCTCCCCTCACTCTGGAACAAAATCCCAATCCATGTCAGACAGAGCCCCTCAATGACCCTCTTCAAGAAGAATCTTGACGTTTGGATGGGAGATCGTAAATTTACCCCTGGGATCTCTTCTGTGTCATTGCTAGACAGAGGCACAGTAAACTAACTTTAAATGGGCTATCTTCTGTGACCTACTATACAGAGGCACAGTCTAAGAAGGGTGGCGAAAGCCAAACACACTCTGGCTAGGCTTGTAAATTCCCTAGGGCAGATAGCCTAGTATCAGCCTATGAACCTATGAACTATGAAGCTAATGTATCAATAAGTATGGCACAGCTGGGAGCCATCAGCAGTACTCGTTCATCACAGACATATCCCCAGTACTTACTAGTTATGTCCAGCCCTCCCAACATGATTGCAGGGCAGTTTTCTGTGCTGTCACCCATTACCCTGGTGCACTTGTCCATTCTGAGGCACTGTTGCAACTACCTCATGTACACAGACAACCCACCCCTCTAAACTCCAAATACTCAGACCTGTGGGAGTTACCCGTATATCTCCCAGTGTGGACATATGCACTCTCCAGCAAAGACTGTACTAGCAGGTCAAGAGGATAAGATCAACACCTGTGCTACACCATGTGGAACACATAGCTCACCATGACACCCACTTTGACAGCCAAGAGATATAGTGAAAAGCACACACCCTCCTTCACAGAGGCACTTAATGGACATTTACCCAAACAGCACAGACCAGCAAGACAGACACCTACTCAGACACCACGACATGGCACATGCCAAGGGACACATATTTAACCTACACAGTGTGCCCCACAACCTAAGCTCCTAAGGCTAACTGCCTTGCACAATGCAGTGCTCATGGGTAACTGACTACTGAGGCATGCACATATCCCACTCACTAAGTTGAATATGGAGCAGGTAACAACCAAATATCTATCACATGCTGGCATCCAACACATGACACAGCTATTCATGGCACTCCACAACAACTACAAGTATTACTCTGTATCCATGTCAGTGTGAATGACCTGGGGCACACCTCCCTGGACTACATGACAGGAGACATGGTTGAACTCTCTGATTATATGGTCCAGGCAAATATGACAGTAGCCCTTAGCAGTATACCGCCGTCACCTAGAATGATGCTGCCATACTATCAACAGATGATTGACTGCAACATTGGCTTACGTGTTTTGTGTCATTCTCAGGGGATCCAGTATATCTCTGCTTGGAATGACATGATTGACAGAACTCAATGACTTGACACAGATATCCTACATCTGTCAGCGCTCGATTTCCAGGTACTGGCTAAGTGTCCTGCCACCCCTATAATGCTTTATTAGGCAGTGTTCCTAATGTAATTACCACCATGACAGCTAGACATGTATGCAATCTGAGAGTCATGCTGCTCAACAGAAGACATCTAACTGTCAGGATGCAGTCACTCAAAGTACTCGGAGTTGAGGACATTAACATGTCTGCTGTATTGGAGAGGTGGTTCACAGCAGCAGACAGCAGCCCTGCAGTACCAGGCTATAATGCATTCCACAGCTGTCAGCCCCCAAACATGGACCACACCACACCTGACAGGTGGGGCTGTTTCCATATTCATTATGGATAGGAAGATCTCCAGACTAGGATCCCCACATAATGCATTGGTGATGCTTCTGGTACAACTCCCATGGGGTAATAGTGCAATTCAGACCATAGCCTGCTATGGGGTATACATCTATGTCCCTAGACTGCCAATGCACATCCCTCAATCACCCTGCCATCTATGATGGTCCAACACAACACTGACATAGTATGAGACTTCAACTACCCCTCCATCACCTGGGGAAAGCAGCCAAGCACCAGTACAGTGGCCCAATACTTCCTGGGATTCATCATTTCCAATGCCCTGGACCAGCTCATACTGACCACCGGTAAAGGATGCAACAACCTTGACCTGTGTTGACTACTTAAATATTTCTATTATAGGTGGCCAGTGATGTGCACTGCTTCACATGTATGTATATATTCCATAACATGGACAGTGTCTGGGTTGTGCACCTGTCCCACAAGCATGTCCATTGAAGTGTGGAAGTGTGCTTGAGGGCTCCTGGCCATCTTGTGTGGACTGATTGGTATCTTCAGATGTAGCATTCCTGACCTAGTTTGGCATGACATGGTTGTATAACTGAGGTAGTGTTTGTACCTACATAGACAGTATGATAGTGGGATTCATTGGAGTTAGTGGAGTCTGTCCATACAGGGCATGTGTATAAGGCATGGTATTCTCTTTGTGTGGTACATTTCCAGACTCTACAGTTGTTGCAGGTGTTCAGTGGGGTACATGGCAAAAGGGCCACTGTACACATTGATTGGGCTACTGAGGGGATGGTACAGGGTAAACATGTCCTTTTACTTGCTGGATAACACACACTTAGCCAGAAGATGTAACACATCAAAGTACTTTCTGATGTCAGTAGCACTGTTGTGGTCAACAGACATCTGACTGTCAAACTGTATTCCCCGTTCTGTTATTACAACATCACTGTTCAGTGGACTACCACCAATGTATTACTTCATGTGAGCCATGGTGTTCCCAGAGGTAATGGTGGCACATGTCTTGGCATTGGGGTGATGTCCAGGGTTCTGACAGCAGTTATAGATGCCAGAGTGGCCTTTGTGCATGATGTCAGCATCACATGGATTGGGAATGCTGCCACCCATCTTACTATTGTATGCAAACATTTTCACCCAGGGTGCCTTTGTGTTCTCCTGCACCTCAGAAGGGTAGATCCCAAACATGAGAGGACAACTGTCTGTACCCTGTGTGATACCAGTCATGTTTGGTCATCGGTTTGACATGGAGTCCACTGCAATCACACCATGAGTACTATCTGTGAGGCAGTTTGCAGGAGAACTACTGATATAGTGGTTGATGCCTAGCCAAGTGTGTTTGTGTATAATTCTTGGGTGGAGAGTGGTCTCTGAATATTAGAAGGGTTGCCTGTATTGTTAACTAATCCATACTGTCACATAGTCATTGCAAATGGCACTACACATTTAGAGCTGTAGATTGTCTACACCAACCACTACGGTGTTTGTCAACTGTTGGCCTTGTAATGTGGACATTGGGACATATACCAGATCATCAATATAATAATTTAGCAAAACTAACTTCCCAATGGATCCTGTTATTACACAATCACACCAACACAGGTTACTGATGACAGATGGACAAACACACACTTGCCAGTAATGAGTTGCGAACCCCTACCTATCTATTTATTGCTTCTACAGTGTTACAAATTTATTGCATGTGCCACAGAGCTTATAGGTAGACCAGCGTCCAAACATACCTCTAAGGTGAGTGACATTGTCAGCCATTGTAAAGTATTACACTTTGAAATGTACTGGCTGTGTATCAACACAAAATACATCAACCTACAGATATGCACACACTTTTACAATTGGCAGATATCGTGAGCGCCACAGAGCTTATATGTTGGAGAGTTGTCCAAGATTATTTTTGTAGGTGAGTGATATCAGCAGCAGTGCTAAAGGAGGGGTAGAGGAAGTGTAGTGAGTGTGAATGGCCTCAAAATCATGCCTCTACAAAGACACACACACTTTTTCATACAGACACACATATTTGCCCAGTTGCCAGGACCAGAACACCTACCTAACTAGTTTGCTACACTATAATATTACGTAGCTGTCACAAGCACCACATAGCTTCAATGTTAGCAAGCTGTTCAAAGGTATCTTTGAAGGTGAGCGGCATCAGCAGCAGTGCTAAAGGAGGGGTAAGGGTATTGTAGTGAGTGTGAATGGCAGCAAACTCATTCATCTAGAAGCACACACACACACACACACACACACACACACACACACACACACACACACACACACACACAAAACTTTACATTTGACAGTACTGAGATTACAAATGCTACATGAATACTTATTTGTACTATAGTGCTACACAGTTATCACAAGCACCACTGACACTATAGGGCTGAGGCACGCTACTGGCATTTGTAAGCACGGCCTTACATTTGTTTTCTGTTTACTGTGTTAGGTTGTTAGTTAGGACCCCCTCATATTCTGTACGTTGGCAGTATGGGTGAGGCATGGGCCTTTGCTAGAGGGCTGTAGAGCATTTGTGAGTGTTGCAGGGCATCTGTAGCAGGCCAGTGCATTTTGTTACTCATGTGTTCCTAGGCTGCAAGCCAGTGGATTACCCTGGTATGACAGTGGTAAGTGGGTTGATGTGTTCCTGTCAGTCCCTCCTGTTCATACTGATCCACAAGTATGGATGTGGCCAGGTTGGTGCTTACAGCTATGGACACACCTGCTTGGGGCACCTATTCAACATGCAGCATCATGTATGTATTCCCATACAGAGATGGGTGTCATGCTGTACTCATTCCCTACAGCAAGGATATGACCTGTGATAAACCTGTGGCTGCTGGTGGAGTGAGCTGAGTGCATGTGTGATATGGAAGCTACTGCCACCTGACTGACAGATATACCTGGGACATTCCCCTTATGCTGCCTTGTGTGTGGACATGGGCAGTCTGTCATTACTTTATAACTGTGCCTTTTGTGGTCTGCCAGTGAATGGCCAGACTACCAGTATTCCATACTAGAGGAATGAGTAGTGTGATGCTAACCTCTATGTATACTTCCAAAGTTGTGTGCAGTTGACCGTTATTTTATATGCACTCCATGTAGGGTACTTTCACCTGTGTACTGTTTATATGTATGGGCCCCCATTCATGGCATGTCCAGCCTTCCGACATTGACCGATATTGACATGTGGACAGTGAGTATGTACAATTGCTGACATGGGTGTAGCTGTCCCCCCTGGCAAATCCCTGATACAGCGTGAGGAATGCCAGATGTGAGTGTCATGATAGCTTCCAGGGCTGCCAGCACACACATTCATGGTAATGCCCTGGGCATTGCACATGACCTGGCAGTTGATGGAGGGAAAGCCCTTGCAGTCTATGTAGACCCTACCCTGCTCACCGGGTGGTGCTTTGATGTGGAGGTGCGTACATTCTATGGCACCCAGTACCTGCAGGTATTGAGCTACACGGTGGAAGAAACGCATATTGCTGGTCAATTCCTCATGGGTGTTGGGGAAGTAGATGTGTTCACGGACATGTGGTAGCATGGCATCCAGGAAATGGAGTACCCTAGAAGCAGATGCCTGTGACACCCCATGATATCCCCAGTAGGTCTTTGGAAAGTACCTGTAGCTAGTATTCATAAGGCTACACATACCTTAGTATCCACTGGGATGGGTTCCCCTCTGTTTGTTCTGGATGTTAGGCAAGGCCGGCACAGCTCCACAATTTGCTGATGGATGTCCCTGTCCACCCTGTAATGCTCTACAATCTCTAGGTCATGTAGCCCCTGATAGGTCACTCTGGGTCTGAAAACTCTCCTCCTCCTCCTGGGTCTGTGTCAGTTGGCAGCATTATCCTCCTCATCACCATCATCCTCCAGCACATACTGATGTATCAGAGCAATGGCAGCCCCTAGCATTTTGTCCATTAACATTCCCAGGTTTACTCTAAAGGTGCAGAGTTTGTGGGGAAACGCAGACTGAGGGGTGTTTCCAAACTTTATAGTGGTGTGCTGCTACTGCACTGCATGTCAGATCGACTGTGTCTGATTCATTCCCGCTGTCAGCTTACTTGCTCATGGCTTGGATTTAGTCACTATGAGTGTTAGAAACATTACTGGTGATTTGTGGATGATTCTCTTTATTCTGCTGTTGCCCTTTTTGTAATTACGTTTTACTTGCATCTCCTCCCATTTACAGCTCTGCAACTACCTGCCAGCTGTATTATATTTGCAGGGCCCAGTCTGAGTTGCAAGACTCCTGTAGTAGTGATTTCTACATCAGTGTACCTTTATTTTGTGCTGTTGCCCTTTAATTCTATTTTACATGTCCTCCCATCTTCACATCTGCAGCTGCCTGCCTGCTGTATTATTGAGTGCTTTCATTGGCCAATTGTGGGTTGCAGACTCCCATACTGCTGATTTGTAGAGCGTTTCCCTTGTTCTGCTACTGCCTTTGCTTTTCCTTCTATCCTTCCTCTTTCAGCCTGTTGGTAGTGTACACAGCAAGACATGTACCCCCCCCCCCCACATGTGCGTGCTCTCTTCAGTTCATGGAGTATGAGTAAACAGCCTCAGACACAACCCCTCTCCTAGCTGTTCTTAGCTAAGTAGACACTAGCCAACAGGGCTCCAATGTGCTCAAGCAAGCATGACACACCCCCTTTTCATGTTCCTTGCTCTTCCTGCTTACACAATGGCATTAGAGCACCTACACAGTTAGGTGCAGTCTGACACTTAGAAATCTTGCTGTTCAACTTGTGATTCAGTATAAGTACCATCATTAGGATACCCCACTGCCTTAAGCCCGAATTATTGCACTATTCCCGAGCCTTCCCCCTTAGTAACCACTGTTTCCTGCCTATGTTTACTTACTGAATGCTATTGATTATAATGACAAAATGCAGAAAGTATTTCTACTGATGTTTCCCCCCCATTTCTACTTTTGATCCCTCCTCCCACTAGTGTACCACATTCCCTGCCCTCAATAGCCGAGTTCGGCCAACATAAAATAAAATTTAATTTTTATTTTTTTCGAATGGTTTTGCATGCCAGTGGCTGTATATTTGGCCATTGGCATGCATAACCTAATTAATCCATGATTTCTGGAGCACTGACATGCCTCTATTGTGTAGATTGCAGAAATGTATTCGGTTAGTAACCGAATACATTTCTGCAAGCTACACTGTTCCAGCACAGAACATGCCACTTTGCTGGATCGCTAATCGAGTTCATTTGCATAGTTTTCACCAGCAAATGAGCTCATTAGCATCCTGCATGGCTTTCCACACTGGAACAGTGTAGGGCCACTCATGCATGTGAAAATGGCATGTACGTGGATCGCAAAGCGGACATTTTCAGTGCAGGAGCAGTTACACTGTTCCTGCATGGAAAATTACCATTCTTGAATCCTGGGGTACGTCTATGATGTCATAAATAAGTAAAATAGGTCAAATGAGTGGGAGTGAAATTAAAGCATTCTTGAAGGGAGAGAATGGCATTAACAACACAAAATGTAAATGGTTTAACCAATTCCCCCTTCCCTCAAAAAATAGTTTTCACTCACTTGATGAAATTAAAACTACAGGAAATTGAATTACAGAAAATGCACTTGGAACAAAATAAACATGATATATTAATAAGAGGATACTGGTCATGGTTAGTGGTGGGAGTAAGAAAAGGGGAACTGATGATACTACTTTCACAAAAATGCCTTCTTTTATTAGAAGGTGTTATACTAGATGCTAATGGATGCTATATGCGTGTAAAGGGTTACCTATGTATAATGTTAGTGGCATTATTTATGGTGCAATGGATTGTGCAAGTCAGTATTCTGAGGATTATAAGGGAAATGGTTACCTTTCTAGAAGGAATTGCCGTTTACATGGGAGGGATTGGCAGAGGTAAAGGAATTTCCTAGGATAAGTTATGCTCCGAGAGCAGAATGATATTTGGTGAGCTATACGAAGACAATGTGACTTAACAGTGTCTAATACTAAATTTAATGGGGAGCACGTTACTTATTATTTGGGTTGGTATCAGACAAGAGTTCATACATATAAGATATACACAATGACAGAACTTGTATATATTTGGTGAATGAAGTTAAGGTACACCCTGTAAAATCATAAACTGATGGAATATTTTTTTTGCAGGGTATTACTTTTGACCATAGTGAAGAATTGGAGGTTTCCTACTATGAAAAAAGTGAAGCATTTTTAAACTGGTATAAATATCTGATAGAATTATAGCTACTGTAGTGAATAATCAACAAACATCACTGTCAAAACAAGATGGGTTTCAGTGGAAATTGAAGAAGAAAATATGGTACCATTGTGCACAACTGATGAGGGATTATAAAAGGGATTTAAAACAGCTAGAAGAGACATTAGGGAATGCAGGAAAATCAGAAGGATAGAGATGATATATTGGGGAGCTTTCAGGAAAAGTTCTAGGTAGTGGAGAGTTAGGGAGAAAATGAAATAGGAAACGGAAGAGATGCTGGGCAAAAATAAAGTTACTTCAACAACTATTAAGGGATTAGTATTTTACTTTTTATAACTCTCCAGATTATTAAAGAGTACTGGTGGTTTGACTGTAACAGTAGAAGAAGCAGGAGGTTATAGTAAGCCTGAAGAGTGAGACTGAGAGGAATTTCACTGAGGATCTGAAGTTGATAGATAAGTATTTTCAGAAGAACTATGAGAAATTTTGTTAGGATCAGACTAGATGGGGGCAGAATGAAGATGAGATGTGTAGTGCATTTTTACAAAATTCACAGTTAACAAGGTAATGAAAGGTGAAGCAAATAGCTTAACATAGTTTATTACTTCTGAAGAACTGACTGATGTATTCTAGGAGGAGCAGCATAGAAAAATTCTTGTTACTAACAGTTTACCAATTGAGTTTTGGAGATTTCAGTCAGAGGAAGTGAAGACTAAGTTGGTATTGTTAGTTAACTTAGTATTAGGGAATCAGCAGACACCAAGTTATGAAAGGAAACACTAATTCCATTGACCCTTAATGAATAAAAAGACCAGATCCTTCCATCATCATGGATTATCTGATGAAGGCCATGATTAATGCTGCTGGATAGAGTAGCCTGACTGATTCCTAAGTTGACAGATAGTGATCAATGTGGATTTATTGCGGGTTGGAATTATGCAATGGGATGGCTAACATATTATATATATGTGAGGTAAGTGGTTTAAAATAAGATAAACGTACTGTCATATATATGGTATTAATAAACAAGTAACACTGTTCTCTTCTAATGCACATAGTGGATGTTGTCATGTAATTTTCAGTTTATCAGTACGCATCCTAAGAATATGTCGGGCAAGAGATTTAGAAATAATACGAAGTAGTGCAGTATATGGAATAATAATAGTAGGGAATTATCAGCTTTGCTACTATGCTGCTGTAGTGGGTGCTATAATACCACAATCTTTTCTCTGCACTGTTGAAATGAACAGTAACATTTTTTAAGTTTTTTACCATTGAAAGTTTGGCCTCGCCTGTGTTTTGTAACCAGTAAAGGTCAGAGGTCCTTTAAGCAGAGATTATGAAAATACAGTTATTCTTCTATGTATAAATATGCATTTCAGCTTTTCTTTTGTGGAGTTGCAATGGGAATACAGTATCAGTACTTCTGTTCAATGCTAACTATAGTATTTTTCTTTTCGTGATGAAAAATATGCATTTAAATTTTGTAACATGTTTGGAGTAAGCATACATTACAAGCATTTCTATTTATTATGCTTTACTTTATTGCTCACATTTTATCATTTCTTCTAAATACTTCTCTGACAACAAACACCCACATATTAAACCTCATTATGGACCTTTAAAAGATACTGCTACTACTACTTCACTGCTGTTTACTAATATCCATTTCCTTAACAACTCCAATATTAGACAAACTTAAAACATGCCTGCATCAAAATCATTCACTCATGTGGCAGGAAGTGCTTCAACAGGACATAGTATCAGACACTTCTTCATGCAATACCATCTCTAACCAAGCAATCCAAATTCTTACTGGTAAATACCTATCAGGTGACAGCTAATTCGAAACCAGTATAAAACATCTCATGAAACCCTTACATATATATTAATCTGCTCAGCTGATGTTGAGTCAAATCCGGGATCTGTTGATTTTGGGCTACTGAAATATGATGCCCCCCCTCCATGCTTTCATTTACAGCAAATGCCTAAAAAAATATTCATATCAATGCCAGATGTCTATGCAGTAAAATGCCAGAATTACAAACCTGAGTTTCTATATTACATCTAAATGCCCTCTCCATCGAACATGGTTAAAGATGCATAAAAAAAGATAATGAGGTTGCAGTTCTTGCCTGTTCAATCTTCTGTAAGGACAGGCATAGTAAGAGATCTGTAAGAGTTGATATTTTTACACAAATTCCAGTTAAACCAAAATTTCATCCTATCGAACCTCTATCTATTAGGAGAAGTAAAGCAATACTGTAATCTGTTATTGCTGGAAACACCCAACAGCTCCACATAGGATGTTTATACTTTAAATCTCAGAATTCCAAGAAACTAATATAAGACCTACTTTTTCTGGTGAACTCATCATCTTATATGACTTTAACATACCATGGAACAGGCATTTCAATATACCCAGCATTTCTGAAATCTTTACTATGAAAGTCACTCAGAGATTAACAGTCTGTGACTATGAATATACTTGAATGGATTCTAACCACATCGGCGGCAACCTGGTAACTTTCACAATTTGGAAAAATGAGTCACCACCTTCAATATCTAAAACTATCAATTTCCACAGTATCAAGAACCTACCAAGAGATGTTCTAAGAAGTGAAACTGAACTGATAGGTTGGTAGTGCATGGATCAGGGTCGAGTTATTAACACTGCTCTAGGCATCTTAAATGTCTTTCTTATTGGACCGTTAAACAAGCAAGCACCTAAATGTGCAATACAGATACAGAATAATACGTTTCCATGGACTGAATCAATAGTGAGGAAATGTGTGGCAATACATGATGGAACTTGGAAATTTTATAGGAAATGCAATTACAGGAAATCCTATAACAAATACAGAACAGAACACAACAATAGACAGCTATTATCTAGAAAGATCAAGCAAGACTATTTCAAGAATTATTCTGAAAGCAGCCAAGTAGCAAAACAATCCAAAACAGCAAAAAATATCCACAGGCTCCCAATGCATAAAAAAAGTATTTAATGCAGAAAGAACAAATAAAATCTCCAGTTAGCGCTTTCATCGTATTAATCCTTTATGAAGACTTCTTCAGACTGAAATAAAAAACAGTAATTCATGTTTAAACATCCTAAAACTAACACCTGACATGAAATCACATGACGTGATTAACATAATAAAACACGGTCTAGAGAGTCTCTGGTTCAGGAACTTATCCCTCCAGCATGTTTTGTTCATTGTGATGACAAGGTTTAGATCCCTGGAGCATGGGGCTCTGAGGGATTGGGATTTCTTTAAGTGTAGCATGTCCAACAGCTCTGGGTTTGACATGGCCTTCTGTGTTAAGCAGAGATCGCCTCTGAGTAGACTATATGCGACAGAGTATAGCTGGAGTTTTTTAGAGGGACAGCATAGGGCATCTGCTTTAGGCCTGTGATTCTTTTGGTGAGGTATTTCTGCGGCCTTTCCAGTTGCTGCAGATGTCTTGAGAAGTACATACCAAGTGGGGCATTTTATTCTATAATGGGTCTGTGACGCCCTTGCCCTGGCCCAGAAATCAAGGAGCCTCAATCCTCACCATTAACACCAGAGACAGAGAGGGAGTCTCATATATGAGGAAAGGATAACAAATACACACAGCAAAGTGGAATTTCCCTTAAGAGCAGACAGAGATCACAGTCAGTCCAGGGCTGGTCGCTCCCTTGCTCTCCAGGTCCCCAATAAGACTCCCCACTGGCACAGCTATAGGGTCCAGATCTCAGCCAGCTGGGCAAGCTAAAATCCCCAGTACCCTCTCTGTCCAACCAGTGCTTCGTGTCCCTGCCCAAGTAGCTGACACACACACACACACACACACACACACACACACACACACACACACACACTTTGAGATACGTTTATACAACCGCACAGACACTCCTGGGGAAGGCTGGCACACGTTCTCCAGCTGTGCCCCTTTTACCCATACTATACAGTAGTACCACTTGCCACCACCCAGCTAATATTTATCAGCTACTCAAAGGCCCTTAAAAGGGTGTCCAATTATTACTGTGCAATATTATTATCCAATTGATAGTATAACTCAGTGCTAAAGCTATTAGAGTGGCTTTGTACAGTTTTACCAAAGGCATGCAAGTACTCTTAAGAGCTTAAATTATCTCTACACAAAACAGCCACAGTTAAAAGGTTTTAAAATATTTAATAATAAATAATTAAAATCACAAGAAAATACTTTCTACTATACAGTGCTAGTCAAAAGAGTTCAGAGATCACACAGAAATACTTAAGATAAATCAGTAGTACAGTTCTGACATCACAGAAAAACACTTAGTCTAATCTTTCTAGTTCCTAGATATTTCTAAAAGAAAAGACAAGTCTCATATAACTTACTTATAGAGCAAGACAGTGTTGTGAGTTGGATGATCATTCTCTCTTGTTTAAATTGCTATTTTCAGTCCTAATTCCCATTACATCATTTTTACACTTTCCTGGGGTTCCCAGGCTGACAGATACTACATTCTTTTGTTATCTTGCAGCTGCAGGAAACTACATCAATAAAAGGCATTCCACATGTAAACTCTAGTAATTATTCCTTAAGTTAAAACAATAGGAAGGATGCCTACATCTAGCCCAGCCAGAGCCTAATTATAAACATCAAAGACAGTCATGAAATAATTTGAACTTCAAAGGACAGATAAGAAATGCTTGACTTAGCTTTCTTTACAGCAGAGGGCAATGTTGCTACATTGTTTTAAGTTCAACATTTCACAGCATATTCTTTCATTTAAGAAAACAAGTCTGTAATTCAACATTCATATTTACAAATGATAGAATTATCTGCACAATTCTATCTGGCTAGGCTGGCAGCCTTCACAGGGTCTAATGAGGGATGACTACAGTGGGAAAATGACCTCCTTTTTTCTGGATGAAAAGCCCTTAGTCATGAGGTGTGCCACATAGAAGGATTTCCTGACTGTTGTGGCGATGTGGTTATCAAAGGTGAGACCACTGTCCACCTTTGTCCCTAAGTCTCTTATCACACTTTCAGTGTTTAGTGTACTGTGTTCTTAGTTTTCTTCAAAGTGTTGGACAAAGTAAACCAACATTTACTCGTATGCAGAATACAGCATCTGTGATGTTCACTTACAGTCCTAATGTGTTTCACTAAGTATCTTAACATCTGCGCTGTAACAGCTCACTGAAAAGCTAAAATCTTACAGTCATTTTTATTAACATAGTAATACCACAGGGATCTATTTCAACCTGCTGCTCTTTAGCATCTTTACTAATGATATGCATAATCACACAAAGTATACTGAGTTAATGCAATATGCTGTGGACTCAAAATCTACATGCTCAGCCAAGGAAAGTCATACTCTTATTTCACAGTTACAAGAAAGCTTTGACTCTCTCAGTCAGTTTAATCCAAAGTAAATTGCTCCTCATTGAAAAGGCCTAGCTAATAATATTTCAAAAACAAAGATGAAACACAGTCTCATCAAATTCACCCACATATATTCATGGATTAGCAGAGTTACTGGAGGTAGTAGTATTTTGTGAATAGTTAGCTGTTGCTGTCAACTATAAACTCATCTTCCAGGATCACACAAGCAATATAATTAAAGAACTCACAAGAAAACTGGGGGCATTATATAGGATAAACAATCATGATCACATGACCCATGGACGTCAGCATGCAGGTAGCATGGCTAGAGCTAAGCTTAGTGAAAGAAGCATCAAAGCAATGCATAGCTTCAAATGAGGCACTGCTGGGAGCCCATTCATACAAGGGCTACACAATAAAGTACAAATATTTTTTTATATCATATGTGGGAAGGAAAGATGGTGATAAGACAGCCAGAAAGAGAGAAGAAAAAGCGGAAGAATACACAGAATGACAAGGGAAGGAGTTATGGTGTGCTTTCTTTTTTGGGTCAGGTACCACTTTAGAGTTTCAGAAGAGGTTAGAAGGGAAAATGAAAGAGTTGTAGGTAGTAAGGATTATATAGGGATAGTGGAAGGAGCATATACCATGATGGGGATAAGGGTGGAGTAGAATAGAATGCCAAATTGGCCTAAAGGGAACCTTCCTAGTCAGTCACTTCCATGGCTGACATCTGAGGCAGCTACTACCACTGGGGCAGGATGGCTATGTAGCTCTACAAATCAGTCAAGGAGGTTCCCCAGGTTGGCAATATGGGTAACAAGGCGCTAGTCCATCTCAGTTATCACCAGCCACCAAAGCTCATGCCAGGAGAACTAGGAAGCCCCATCTGTGCCACTCTTCAATTTGTTTTAAGTAGTAGACCAGAGAAACAACTGTTAATGCCAATAATGGGACCTCCAGATCACCTTCCACAGTGTGACCTTTAATATCCTGCAAAGAAACCGGTCTGTGATCATGATAGCAAATGCTTCACCACTGCCTGCTGCATGGCTAATCTTGCAAACTTGAAAATAAATGGAGTGAAACATTACAATAAGGCAACATAATTAAAACAAAATGCGAAAAAGAAGAGAACTGGATACAAAAATAATAGTCAGTTTGATGTGGAGCACTTTAATTATTAAGGCAGGACCTGGAAGGATGGTAGTATTGTAAAATGTAGGAAAACTAGTAATCCACAAAGCCTATGAAAAACTAAGGAATGTTAAAACAGGAAAATGCAAAAAGAAAAAAAAAGTGCATTGCTGTGGTAAATAGGTGAAGTGCAAAAAAAGTATTGGCAACAATTCAGTACCGCTATACCACTATACCACTGCCTGGAGAGTCTGTCCTGCCTCCTCTGGCAGACTGTCTTATTTGCTGCAAATTCTTCCATACAGAAAAAAAATGAAAAACAATCCCCAGGATTTAATAAAATCCATGTAGGCATAGTGTAGAGCCTACATGCAAGGTACCATGGCCATGTATGTGGGTCCCCCTCAGTAGCATGCAATGCATATTAATGAAGGCATATTACTGATTGAGAGCCATGGAAGGCAGTATTGAATCAGTATAGGGAGTGTATTACTAACTGTGTCCACAGATGAGTGACACACTCCCTGCACTCTCTAAGTGCCTAATAGCAATAAATGCAATCTTAAACTTTATTTTCCGTTTTTCTTTTTTTTTTTCTTAAGACTGCAGCATGGCATGGTATGCAATGATTGACATGTGCCAGGCATCTAAAAATAGAAACCAGATGTATTTAATTTATGATTCTAAGGTCAAGTTTAAGCATAGCTGAGTGGGTTTGTGCTGTGCTTAGCAGTGCTTAAATGTAGTTGACGGGTATATGTAAACATACTGGAGCATTCTACATATCCACATAGCCAAGTGAATAGAGTTTTGGCCTCCTGTGCAGTAGGTGTAGGAACTGAATACATGGAAGGGAAATTAAGCAACTATTTTTGCAAGATAAATTATGCCAATTATTTTTAGATTATGATCTGCTGCACTCAGCTAAGCTCTGCTAATCCTTGTTAAGTGATGGTAAGCACTGCTAAAACAATCTCTGTTTAAGGACCACTTGGCTGTGCTTAGCTGGTTTGTGAATTGCTATGCATTGCCAGTTTAAGCACTGCTCAGCTCAGCTAAGCTGGTTTGTGTGGTGCTAAGTGACGCTATGCATTTTTAAAAATGGCCCAGTGGTGTGTAAGGGTGGGAAAACAGGCTATTTTAAGTGCAACAGGTGGAAATACAGCATAACCAGTTGGAGATTAAACCATGCAGGAACTATGTCAGGTGTTGGAGAGGGTGCCTACTTCTGGGTGCAGCAGTGGGGCATTCTGGACTCCAGGGTCATGGTTGGACTCCTAGTAAAAGACTGTGAACACCGGCTGCTGCAGGGCCAGTTTCAGGGATCAGAGTACAAGGCAGAGGCATGGGACTGGCTGGCAAATGATCTCACCAGTGATGCAGGTATCCCCCACACAGGTGAAGCATTGGAAGGGAGGACTTCTAGACACCTTGGTCCAGGATGCTTGGGATGAGAATGGCTCACAAGTTTATAAGTACTGCTATCATTGTTTTACCAATACCTAATCTGGATGTGTGATAGATAGGTATGCATAATGGTGTGCTTCTCTCCCTATAGCTGCAGAGGAGAGAGCATGCAATCTAGAAGCCCATGCAGGATACCTGGCCAGGTTGTGCCATGAGTATGATGAGTACAGATTAATTTACAATCTATAGTGATAACCACAAAATAGAGTAACTCAGTCACTGCCAGTAGGTATATACAGTACAGATTTGTGTATTGCAATAATGTGGACATAGGCTTGTACTGCAATAACTGACTACTGCCAAATGTAGTGCAATAAAGATTATGTTCATAGGCGTGTACTGGGCTAATGGTCATGGAGCCTTTACAAGCCTAGCCCATAGGATTACCCTGGCATCATATCACCTGACCTTAGTTCCCAGTGCCTCTGTCGAGTAGAGCCACTGGAGTGATCCCAGAGGTGAATTTTCTATTTCCCATCCACTCATCAAGATGCTCTGTTTGACATGTATGGGAAGTCTATTCCATAGCATGGGCAGTC
This sequence comes from Protopterus annectens, assembly GCF_019279795.1. Lineage (NCBI taxonomy): Eukaryota > Metazoa > Chordata > Ceratodontiformes > Protopteridae > Protopterus > Protopterus annectens. Next base: position 218,010,200 of record NC_056751.1, read on the forward strand.
TCTGGGTTATGAACCTGTCCCTCCAGCATGTTCTGTTGATTGTGGTAATGAGGCTGAAGTCTCTGGAGTGTGTGGTGCAGAGGGATTGGGATTTCTTTATATGTAGCATTTCTAACAGAGCTGGGTCAGACATGGCTTTGTAAGTTAAGCAGAGATTGCCTCTAAGTAGGCGATATGAGACAGAGAATAGTTGGAGTTTTTTTTACTCTGTCCATATAGGACACATGTTTAAGGCCTATGATCCTCTTTATGAGGTACTTTTACAGCCTCTCCAGTTGTTGCAGGTGTCTAGTGAGGTACATGACAAATGCGGCATTGTACTCAATGATTGGGCTAATGAGGGAAGAGTAGAGGGAGACAATGACCTTTTTCTTCCTGTATGCAAAACCCTTAGTAATGAGATGTGCCACATAGAAGGACTTTCTGACCACAGTGGAAATGTGGTGGTCAAAAGAGAGGTTGCTGTCAACCTGTTCCCAGATTTCTTATAACACCTTCTATGCTCAGTGGACTGCCATCAATGTGGTAATTCATGGGAACTGGGTTTTTCCCAAAGGGGATGACAACACATTTTTTGGCATTGAGCTTAAGGCCATGGTTCTGACACCAGTCGTTGGTCTCAGTGAGGCCATTCTGTGGGATGTCAACATAATTTGGGGAGTTAATAATGGCTCCCAACTTGCAATCATCTGCAAATTTTGTCAGCCAGAGTCCCTTCATGCTGGCCTGGACTTCTGAGAAGTAGATACCAAACAGGAGAGGACGCAGGACTGATCTCTGTGGTACTCCACTCGTGACTGGTCAGCAGTCTGACTTGGAGTCAGCTACTTTCACATTGTGGGTTCTATCTGTGAGCCACTTTGTAACCCACCTTGTGATATAGAGGTTGATGCCTAGCTTAGTGTTTTTCTATGATTCCTGAGTGGCCAGATCAAGGTAGGCTGTATGAACCACCTTGCCTTCATCCACAGCTCTGGTGACTGACTCAAAGAAGTTGAGCAGCATGATCTACCCTTCACAAAACCAAACTGTGTGGGATCCAGAGTTTGGAGATTCCCTATATCCTTGTTTATTAGGTCCATGATGATGTGTTCCATACCTTTGCATATCAGACTTGTCAGGCTAATGCGGCGATAGTTCCCAAGGTCTGTAGTCACTCCTTTGTGGAGAGGGATGACTATAGCAGTACACCATTTGGTAGGGACAAAGCCTGAGGTGAGGCTGTGATTGAACAGGGCACACAGGTGAGGTTCCAGTTCACTCTGTAGTTCATGTAGAACACAGTCAGGGATATTGTCAGGTCCCATAGAAGCTGTGTTCTTGGGATTGGACAGTGCTGTTTTAACCTGTGCAGCAGTACTACTGAGTGCTTAGCAAGCTACTGGTATTGTGACTGGTACTTTGGTGGTGGTAAACTTGGCACTGAATCTGTCAGCCAGTATATTGGCAATATCTGTTGACTCAGTATAGGAGGTACCATTGTGCAGTAGCTCAGATCAAATCTGGGTATTGCCGTGGAGCTTCTTTACATAACTATAGAAGACCTTGTGGTTATCTTTACTATCTGCTGCAATTCTGTTTTCATAGCTAGCTTTAGAGGATGAGGGATCTCAACTTTTTGTTGAGGCTGATAATGGAGTTTTTCTACTCTTGGGATTTCACCTTATTCTACATCAGTTTTCTCCTTCTGTTGTAGAGTTTGTTTATGGCAGGGAACCACCAGATTGGCTTCTATTTTTTGGAGGAGAGCGTCTTGGTTCTATTGGTTATTGTGAGATCCGTGCATTTGTGTACATGTTAGTACAGTGCGTTGGTGTATGATTAGGCAGTCATGCAAATATTCCCATTTGCATGGGTGCTGTGAAGTTAGCCACCTCTGTTTTTAGGAGCCCAAAGTTAGCTTTGGAGAAATTTTTCATGGTGGTTACCTTTGTGGGGGTGGGGGGAGGGCGGGAGGAATGTGGATTTCAAAGGAGATTATTTTGTGGATGGATCTAAGCAGAGAGGAGTTGACTATTGGTGTAGAGCAACGGTCACCCATGTTAGTAATGACCAGATCAAGGATGTTGCTACCTCTAGTGGGGGTAAGAACAAGCTGGTCCAGGGCATTGGAATTCATGAATTCCAGGAAACATTGGACAAGTATATTAGTACATGAGTAGTTTTCCCGGTTAATGGAGGGGTAGTTGAAGTCATCCAGTATGAGACTGTTAGGTTGGACCCTAATATTTTCCAGGGTGCTTAGGAATGAGGAGTGTGAGTCTTGGGACATGGCTGGGACCTATAACAGGCTACAACCTGAATTGCTGTCTTACACAGAGTTAGCTGCACCTTAAGTATCTCTGATGCATTGTGTTGGGTTACCAGCCTGGAGGTGTGTGCATCCTTTATGAATATGGAAACACCACTTCCTTTGGAGATTCGGTCCAAGTTCTGGGGCCAAAAGGTATGGAATGACTTGTAGCCTGGTAGTGCAGGGGTGCTTTCTGCTGCCTTGAACCAGGTCCCTGTTACAGCACAAATGTTGATGTTCTCCATTTTAAGGAGTGCTTTGAGTGAGTGCATTTTGCATAGCATTAAACCTGATAATGCTGATGAAATAGAGTTTCTACTGCAATAATTGTGGAATTACAGCTGTATTGCAACACTTGCATTAGGGCTATGTGATCATTGTGATGCATTTTATATAGGAAAATTGGAAAGGAAGTTAAAAAATAGAATTTACGAACATTATGATGAGATTAAAATAAAATGTACTAACAATGCTTTGTATAGACACAAAATAAGTTGCCTGGAAGCAAAATTTAGCTTCTTTGTTTTAGAGGTGGTGGAAAAAGATATAAGAGGTGGTCCATGGGAAACCTCAATAGAATATAAAGAGCTTTTATGGCAACTTTCTTTGGAAGCTAACAAATTCCCAGGGCTTAATGATGCTATTTCTTTGGCCCCTGTCCTCAAGCTGAGATCAGCAAAGCTTTAGTTATTTTTTAAGAAACATTCCCCTATATATGTAAATGAAATTTTGTACAGTTTATTTTATAGGTCTGATATGTCCATTATTTGTGAGCCATTCAGATATTTAATCGTGGACGCTGCTATTAAGTTATTTGTTTAACATCATTTTAGATTAATGTATTGTATTATTAAATGAATTATTTTGAGGTATTTAATATTTTATATAATATTCTACTACATTTTATATTGAAGTATTTATATTTTTTAATATTTTTTAATTTATTTGATGTGTCTTAATGAATATTTCCTTTTGCTGAATGTATTTCAGATTCTAGCCCTTTAAATGTTTGATAGGACTATTCCTAATTAAGTATTTTAATTAATTTAATCTGTATAAATTGGATGTGTTTAGGTATACATTTTCTCCATCTGATGAAGTTTTTGGAAATGAAAATGCAGTGTGTGCTGAATTGCGTTAATGTGTATTTTGGTGGACTGAAAAGTCGTTTTAATCATTTTTTCTATGCGAATTTTGGTGGACTGAAAAGTTGTTTTATGCATTTCATTTGATGGACTGAAGAGTCGTGTATTAATTAAACTATAGCTTGCAGACCTGGATTTGTGCCCTCTTCAATCTGTTCTGGTTTTGGTGCTTAACACTTGCATTATCCCAACTGTTGTTTAATTAAGACTTGAAAATATGACAATAACTGAATGAAGGCACCCCTAATAAAGCTGTTTTGGGCCATATGTATGTAAGTAGGGCTGTTGTTTACTCCCTGGGAGCAAGGGTGGTGGATGGTTGTCACTCAGAATCAGCTACTGGTAATGGTGTGCAAGATAGTTCATCATGGGTATCAGCAATGCCTGCACTGGATTGAGGGCAGACTCACCAACCTGGAGGAGCCTAGTGCCCACAGCACCAGCCTCCAGCACAGCCACCTTTGGGGCAGTGAAGCAGCAGTGTTGACTGCACATGGGTGGGGAGCTCAGTCACACTGTTGCCAATTGAGGGCACATAGACCTCTGATTCCACAATACCCTCCACGTCTGAGGTGTTTACCCCCTCATGTGTCACATACCACCTCTGTATGCTGTCTTGTCTGTCCACAAATATGACATCTGCTCTGAAATTAAGAAAGAATGTTATGCTAAACTGTAGATTTAGAGCTGTACTACAAGATATATGCATTATGACATTTGTACTGCACTAATATCTGAAGCAATACCAGAAACACCCAAGGTGCATTGTGTATATCAGGATTGTCTTGTGTTAACCATTGCATTTCTGCTGTATGCATTCCTGCTCCGAGGTACGGTGCTGCAGGCAAGTATGAAACTGTAATAACTTTAGACTGCAAATATACTATCTGCAACTGTAGATGGGTCAGGTAGCCATCCCAGTACTCTGATATGGTTTGTACACTTTACAAATATTTCCACCCACTAAGTTTATTTCATACACCTGCATTCTATATATTAATGTACAGTTTACCTAGTATCTCTATCATGCATGAATCTCATGCATGTGTGGTCAACTGTCACTGCAGTCTAGTATAAGACTGCACTACTGATACCAGGTCATATTTTGTTTCCAGGTGAGCTCTAGGCAAATATCAGACAGTCAGTAGTCAGCAGTGGCTCAGTTTGTTAAATGCTGTGTTGGATGTACATTTTGTCACACACGGATCAGGGTTCGAATTCAGTAACAAGTACTAATAAATATTACTGAATCAGTTATGTATTGTTAACCGATGTTCTCACCAGAGGAATTACAGGTAAATAGGTGCAGTAGCGGTTATTATGGGTTAATAATTTGTGTGTTCAGATGTAACAGACTGTTAACAGCATTGAGCAAGAATGTGATAAGATATCATAAAATAAAGGCAACAAGTATAATAGTAATAAAAGATAATACAATAATTAAATGTGTAATCTTGGTATGGCTGTGTGCCTGGTGTGTCTCTGAACATTTGCTGATCGTCTAACCCCATGCCTGCCAAGGACAGCATGATAGTTGTTTACTCTTTGTACTGTACACAATACATGTCTCTCAAGTGTCATGCTGTCACAGACTGTAATTACAGTTGCCTAATCCCTCTGTCACAGATTTATCATTGACGTGATTATGTCAATAGCACAGTCGCACTACATAAGTCCACAGTACAGCTTGGTAGTTATATAGGTCAACCTGCCATGTAATAGTCCTCTGTAGTTGTGTACCTCTAGGTGTTACTGCTTGGCCCATACTGTCCCATGTGGATAACTTAAGAGATATGTACGTGCTATAGCAGCTATAAGGCACTGTTATACATAAATGAAGGACAGGCCTGTAGAGTATATAACAGTAGTGTTGCAAACTATATAGCCTATACTGGTATTAATGGACTCCCACCACTCCTTATTATCATCAAAATATATTATTGTTATACATTGGTTATAGTTTACTGTTAACATTTAGAGAACAAGATATGTTATGTTGGGCCTTGTGTTTTATTATTGTTATGCATTACAATGATTGCATACTAACATATCTTGTTGAATTACCTATGTTGTTGGCCTTATGCCATAACTATTACTGGCATGCTGGTACTATACTGACTGTTATCTTACTTATTGTTGTGTTCCATATACTATGCCTTGTTATGTTACTGGATTATTTGCAATGTTCCAGCATGCTGTTATAACTTACTAAATGTTTTGTTCATTGCTAGCTTACACACATTGAAATACCTCAGCACCATAGCTTGACTGGGTAGACTGGTCCCTGGCGATCTGCCTACCCTACCTCAGCTGGCCATGGCACCGGGTTCCAGCATGTCTGCACCACCTATGGGTGGAACTGCCTCACAGGATGGGGCCCGTCACTCCCTGGGAGCAAGGGTGGTGGATGGTTGTCACTCAGAATCAGCTACTGGTAATGGTGTGCAAGATAGTTCATCATGGGTATCAGCAATGCCTGCACTGGATTGAGGGCAGACTCACCAACCTGGAGGAGCCTAGTGCCCACAGCACCAGCCTCCAGCACAGCCACCTTTGGGGCAGTGAAGCAGCAGTGTTGACTGCACATGGGTGGGGAGCTCAGTCACACTGTAGCCAATTGAGGGCACATAGACCTCTGATTCCACAACACCCTCCACGTCTGAGGTGTTTACCCCCTCATGTGTCACATACCACCTCTGTATGCTGTCTTGTTTGTCCACAAATGCAACTTCTCCTACCCAACCTACTTTCCCTACCTATCTCCTGTCCCACAAAAAAACAATATCGCTCCATGCATAGCTCTCCATTTTGCACACATGTCCACTGGATACAGCTAATGATTACATTAATTAATGAACGCATTTATGTTGCCCTCACCCCTCTCTTTGGGGTGTTAGGCTCCAAATTCCAAATTCTGTAAAATCTGCACAGCTGTTTCTGTAGAAGAAATGAAAAGATATGGTCCTTTCCTACACCCTTTTGCACAACCCAGCCTACCTTTCAGTATGTTTTCCCCTTCTTGACCCCATTTCACCACTTTCCTGTCACCCCTTTTTTATTTTCCTTTTTTCTTTTTAGTGGGGGTTTAAGTGGAGCTAAGTGACATGCCGCAATGAGTTGTGTCATGCATTCTTGCCTTAATCATCTTATCTGTTTCTCACAGTGTTAGGCACATCTGCAAAATAATCTCCACTGCCACATCTCAAACCAGGACCCCTGTCAACTACAGCACAGTGCATTAGTCCACTAGGCCACTCAGCCCTGAATTAAAGCAGGTATTTCCACCATCTCCTGATTGCCATTGACACACTGCAAGTACATATAATGGGAAAATGGCAGTGTACTTGTGACTGTGATGCAGACACTACACCAGTACACAGCCAAATAAATAATAATGGGTGTACGTGAGGCCTGGGATAGCAGGTATATCTGTGATCTGTACAGACTGTTGCAGAATGTCCACATTTATGCTCCCTATTTTTGGCATGTTTTTCACAAAAACATATGTGTCTGGTAAAGTACTGAGAAGTCATAAAAGATTGAGGTTAGAAAATCACGACACGCATTTGAGTGTCACACTTCATACGCTTCACAAAACACATGCTAATGCAAATCCTATGTCACCAACTGTATGCATGGACATATATCTTACAAAAACACCTGCTACAGCACTGACTCAGTAGCTCAGTTTGTTAAATGCCTTGCATACAAGTACGTTTAGCCACCCACAATCCTGGGTTTGAATCCAGTATGTTGCACTTTTCTTCTGAATACAGCAAATAATGACAGAGTCATGCAATTTTAACAACAACAGGTTGCTACTACTGAATTGACTTCTGCCCATGTTTGCAAGTCAAAGGCTTGTAGGTAGGGGCACGCTGTGCAAGTTCATATAGCCTACCTATATATCACCTACTACTCTCTGACTGGCACTGTTAAATAACAGATGAACCTTAAGCACATGCCTCGACTGGACTGTTATGGGTACCCTCACCCATACATAAGGTGGGGCAAAGTTCTAGTGACAGGGACATGTTTCACAGTTTGCCCCTACAAACATAGTGAACTGATACACTAGAAGCTACTGCAGTAGCATGCATATTCTGATAGGTAATATGTCTGACACTCATATGTCTCTTCCCCCTTACTGACCTCAACCCACATTATTTAACACTGAACTGCCGGATAATCACAATGTCATTTGACAATGGTCAAACATAGCATGCAACCTGTGGACATATCTCATAAATCTCAACAGTGGACAGTAATTGTACCTACCCTCTGCAATGCTGTAGTCTCCACATGTCACTAATGTCCATCTTAAAGAATAAGAAAGGGACCAAGGCCTACATGAAGGCCTTACATATTGCACTGTGGTGTCATGTCATTGGCTAAAGAAAGTGCAACCTAGCCGTGTTGGATGCAGTTAGCAAGTCTGAGCTATGGATTGGTGCACAGACAATTACCTGTTAATGAACATGACAGTTCTGTAAGTTGCTTTACCAAGACAGAGTATGAGTTAGCAAGCTGTTTTCAAGAGGATTTGTTCACATACAGATTACATCACTGTACCAGGTATGTCATACATGTCCCCATGTAATGGGATGCAGGTGGAAGGCTGCAGTTATGGGGAATGGAGATTACAGCAGTAGGCATGTAGTACATCTCTGGGAGTGACATGTTGGTGATACTCTGCTGTGCTGGCTGTGAATGAAATCACAGCTCTGGCTCTTTCACTCCCTCCTACAATGGTCAGATCCTGTACAAAAGCTACTGGATTGTGAGTTACACATGTTGTCAGTACGTCAGGGTGAACACAGCTGTCATATCACATGATGTACTGTCATTCAGTTCTTCGCAGTCTGTGAATGTCACACAGGAATAGTTCAGACATTATAAAGGTGTCCCTGACTGTCCCTGATGCACACTGGCTAGGTCAGTGTTTTGTCAACATTAGTATCTCACTGCTTGACAGCTATGGCTAACATACCTGGCAAACCCTATGGCAGGAATGCTGATCATAGCCTTTATTAGTGGGGGGGGGGGCACAGGCCCAACCTCAGTGACAGAGTGTACATATTGGTCATACAAAGGAAGAGTATGAATAGAGTAACAGATATTACTGTAGCATAAGCTTTTTCTGGGGATTCTGGCATGTGACAGTGAGATTCTCTATATGCTGACAACAACCAGCAATTATTGGCTAACTGTTTGCCAAACATCCACATGTTTGTGCCAACAGGACCACACATATCAGGCACATGTACACATGCCACAAACATCCATGTACTGGACAGGTATGACACATACAGGGAAGGTATACTACAGCAGGTTTGCATTGTTATCTGTCATTGTGGCACACTGGTGTTGCTGGACTGTCCCCATCTACATGTAGTAACACACACCTATGTGTCTGACAGTGGCTGTATGACACAGTAGTGGGACTATACCCATAGGGGACACACCACAGTACACGGTAATTATGGGTGTGATGACATACAGCACACTCTGTCATGGCACACAGAGACATAATGGTATTGCTGTTATGTTGGTGATAGCCACATATATAGTGCGTTGATAGACTGTGGGTATGATGTGGGAGGTAACAGTGGATAGTGCAGGCCATGTTGGTTGTGCATGGTCTGTACATAGTGGATATCTAGGTATCTGGTCCTGTGATGTATTCCCCACTTGATCTCTTTCAGGATGGATGTATTGATGGAGGAATCCACCATTTTCAGATGCTGAAAACAATGTTATCATGGATGGCCTCAGACCGCATCATAACATTCTGCTGTCCAGGAGTCGCCAGTATCATGAACAATGTGCAGCACTGTGGGCTGACCTTGTCACGGCAGTCAACCAAACAGGGCTACAGGACAGAACCTACGAGCAGGTCCGACACCAGGAAATAGATATGGTCAATGCTGCACAGCAAAGGGCTGCTGCTCTGGCCAGTGACCATGTTGCCACTGGTGGAGGACCTGCAGCAGAATGACCACTCTCAGCCACAGAGGAATTCCTGGCAAACCTGGGTTCATCCACCTGCTCTGAACCATCCATCACCCCATACATCATAGAGGTGGTTGCCACAGCATCCACATCAGAGGTGCATCCAGGTAGGCTTCCTGTGTTGTTCATCACTGTAATACTGTTATCAGTCATTCTGGCAGCCTCTGCATACCAGTACATGGGTGTCAGGACTATCTGCTTTGGGGTGGGTGGGTTTGGTTTTAATGTACAGTTGTGCACACATACTCAGAATGTCAGCAATGTAGGCAGTATCACATTAGATACTGTACATGTTGGTATATGCACATATTACACTTATCAATGCCAGATTTGGTATTGCTGACAATACCTCTTCCTCACATTTCCATAGGTACATCAGGTGTGGCCGGAGTCCAAGGTCGTGTACCTGCTAAGTGTGATACTATTGTCTTACAGATCGTATATACCCTAAGAATGTTAAGGGCTGCCATTTTGACCTAGGCATAACTGTTTTGCTAAGCCAGAGTACAATAGTTGTATGTTCTATTTCAGAGGGGTTAACTGAAGTGCATTTAATAGGTAATCATAGTTGTGTATTTGCAGGAGTAGTAACACATTTGCACTTATTGTTGAGAAGATTTAGCAGTCTTCTATACAGGAGGCAATCACTCACAGATGCCTGTTCACATGCACTATGGAGATGGCACATACCTGAGGCAGTGATATTATAACTGGCATAGCATGTTCAAGATGGATGCACTGTGTTTTAAGTGTAGGTCTATCAGATGCACTGACATATTGCTTATCACACAGGTGTATAGTACTGGCAACATTAATTGGACATAGCTGCAGTGCATGTTATAAGGGCCCGTCTTGTCTGTGTATGGTGTTGTGCATGGGGTCAGAAATAAGATGTGGTATGTGTAATGCAGTCATGGCTCCTCACCTGTATGTGTGCATGTGGCTTACCATACATAATAGTGCAGGTAGTAATGTACTTATTTTGTCTTCCTCCTCACAGGTGAATGTGGGGGTTGGAGTATGCCCCCCAGGATATGATGTCAGTGTCTCATCGGACTCTGATGATGATGCTGGCCATACTGAGGCACAGGTAAGATTGTTGGGGTCTGAATCTGTCCTGTGGGTTGACATACTAATTCCTCCCCCATTGTCCCTGCACACAGTCAGTATGCCAACACATATCCAGTCCACTGAGCCCACAGATATCGGACAGCCAGAGTGCGGTGACATCGAGCAGGAGAGTGTGGCAACTATGGCATCAGTGAGTGTAGATACTGGCCATAGCCAGACAGCTGTTGAGGTCCCCTACAAGAAGATTGACAGGGGTGTTCAAAGGAGGAGTGCTGCCCATCCACCACCTGTCACAGGTGTCACATCATGGGTCATTCACCCCATGTTTTGGTCTATCATAGAGGCACAGGCACATTCCAAATGCAACACCAGATGGACGCTTAGGATTATGGATGCAGCACAGTCTGACATCCCTGACTCCCTCCACCACATTGGTGATGCCATGGATCATTTCACTGATGTAGTAGAGAGATGATGGGGTGAGATATTGTCAGTCCTTGACTGCATGTTGTCTGTGCTGGAACATTTGGTTGGAGTCGGTCATCAGACACATGGACGTAAGTCAGCAACACTATTTGCTGAGAGTCCACGTGGCCATGCACAGTCACATTCCCGTAGTGGCAGTACCTCCAGCACTCCAGACAGGAGTGTTCTGTCCACACCATGACATGGCAAGCCATGGGCATGTGGTCCTGTGTGGTCCCATGGGGGACAGTTGCCCAGCAGACACCAGTCACCATCAGGTACTAGCACTGCATCTGACCCTGGGCATGGTTGTGCCAGTGCCACTCCTGGCAGAGCCAGTTCTCATGTTCCTGGCCAGAGACGGTGAACTGTTCACCCTGTCATGTACGGTCCACAGCTGTCCAACATGCACATGTGTAGGGCTAGCACTGGGCTTGACTGTGTACATGCACACATCCAAACATCACTGTCACATGAAGGTTAACAACAAACACACACAGCACCTCTCGATGTCCCAGCTATCCAGCACCCCTTCCTGACTCACACACATAGTGTTAACTGTTTGGCACAGCCTAGGCCTCTGGCACCCACACACCACACCTTGTGCATGTGATGATACATGTGTCACATCCCTGCCATCCATGCCATCAATGCAGGGACATGCACATGGGTGTCTGACGCACAGGGTGACTATAATACATTGCATGCAGTTCTGTAGTGCAGTATTGCTATGCCATGACAGGTGCTGTATGTTGGCATGTGTCATGAGTACACATCAAACTTTGTATACCTTTGCTGCAAGATGTTAGATTGGCAGTAGTGTTGCAGAATGACAGGTGTCTCACAGAACTGTGTATGTTTCTGTTCCAGGGGTCTAAGTGGCTAAGCTATGGAGACTTGGCAGCAATACCAGCAGCAAAGGATGGCATGGCAGGACAGCAGACATATGACTTCAGCAAGGTACGGCTGCATATGTGAGTGGTTACCTAGTTGCATATCTGTAGAACAGTGTGTCAGGGACAATGGGAGCAGTCAGCGAGATCATGCATGTATACCCTGTGACAAGGTCTGCTACCCTTGATACATGTCGCCTGGTGTTCTGTACATACAAATGTAGGTGGTGGCAGATAGCATTTATGCCTAGGTAAATATGGACTATTTAGGACCTGCAGCTACTGACAGGGCAGTAAAATGCATGAAAATTGCACACTCATATGTGTACTGCTGCATGGGAATATATTTATACACTCACACACACAGAGTTGCCTTTATTGTGATTAGAACCCCTAAATATCTATTAGTATACACTAGAGGACTATGTATTTATTGCATGCACCGCAGAGCTTATCTGTTTTGGGATTGTCAGCCAGTGCTGTTGAGGTGGATGACATCAGCAGGCCTTGTAATGGAGGGCAATGGGGAGGCTGGCAGGTTGTCACAGAGCCTTAAAATGTATAACTATTGCACAGAGGTACTCATGTGTACACTGCTGCAAGGGGATATATTTATATACACACATACACACACACACACACACACACACACACACACACACACACACACACACACACACACACACACAGCTGCCTGTTGTAAGATTAGAAGCCTTACCTATCTATTAGTATACAGTAGAGCACTACATACTTATTGGATCTGCCATGGAGCTTATTTGTTTTGAGATTGTCAGCCAGTGCTGTTAAGGTGGATGACATCAGCAGGTGTTAACAGGGAGGCTGATGTTGAGGAGGACACTAGTCACAGGGCCATAAAATGATTGACCATTGCACAAACATAGGAGAGTTGGGCATATGTCTGCTGATGTAAGAGAAATATCTACATACACGGTGGCTGATGTGAAATTAGAACCCCTATCTACCTACTATTACAGACTATAGCTCACAGTACTTATTGCAAATGTCACCGGTTACATCTGGTGTACATGTGGTTGCTGCAACAGTACTTGTGGGCTGCGAAAAGTGGCCTTGTACTACACAACATGTGTGGCCTGCACAGTGAACCTGCTTTATGCTGTTATTGTATCTACTGTCATAGCAGCGGAGTACCTGTTAATACCTCTGCTTTGTGTGTACATTTACCAGTATCACCATTTCTGGATGGTTGCAGTTTGCTAGGTGGACAATTCTCCAGTGACAGTATTGCCTGTCCACGTCCTGCACTGAACCCTTTGTGGATTACACCACCAGCTCACCATTGTCTGTCTATAGGGTGACATTCCACAGGCACAGGGTTCTGTGGTTGGGTGGATTATGTCATTATGCGGCCGTGGTATATTAGCATCAGACAACTGTTGTGTGTGTAGGTGCAGATAACCCCAGCAGTCTATGTGTGGGTGTACACATTCATACAACCCCACACACTTGTACACATCTACATATATATTACATATATATATATATATATATATATATATATATATATATATATATATAGATATATAGATATATAGATATATAGATATATATATATATATATATATATATATATAGATGTCAACTTAGGTGTAGCTGTGTGTTAGCTAAGTGTAGAAGCATGTCCAGTGTGACTGTCAGTACTTACAAGGTGACTCCAGGCCAGACCTCCCTGTACTTCAGTCCGGGATTTTGTGTGTTGCAGCCAATTGGCTGCTGCACCTGATTCAGCAGTCCAGCACCTCCCTGATATTATGACCAAGCGATTCCCCAGCTGTGTGCTGAACATATTATATGACTCGTACCTATTTGACTGTACAGATTGTAATAGACTGTACAGAGTGTTGCATCATATGTATGGTACGTTTTAAATAGCATTGTGATTTTCAGGTACAGCAGTGACAAATCATTATAGATTGACATTAGGAAATGATGCCAGACATTTGAGTTAGTGACTCCATGCACACCAGAACACCCACGCTACTGCATTACCTGTTATTCTCTGCACGCTCTACATTTGTCTTGCCAGTAGTTTAATCCTTCTCCTTATATTTGCACCTTTGTCTCACTACTATTTATGGCTTTGTCCATATTTCCTGTTGTAAGTGTTTGTAGGTATGATGTGACTGAGGTACATGATGTCACACCAGGCAAAGGGTGACAGTCTTCACACCTCTCACTGTACATGTTTTAGAAGGATGCCTAGGATTCCACCCCATATGTCTTCTCTGTTCCTCATACAGTTGTGTTTTCCAGTACTATGCCACTAAATGGAGCCCACTGAATTGTTGTAAGTACTGACACAGTTAAGTGATGGCCTTTACATCCTGCTGCTACTCTGACCTTTTGCAACCTGCTGTTATACTAGCCAGCTTCTAGGTTACTCAGTGCACATATAATGTCTGTAGGTTTGGCCCTCTGTCCCTTCATGGACTCTGTCTTTGTCCAGCTGTCTTTCAGTAACAGATTGGGGCATATTGTCAGTCTGTGAGACCCCTACCATAGAAGTACCTGACATGCAAAAGTTGTAGGTGCAGCCAGCTTCAAACCATGAGTGCCATCAACCATGCTACTGTACTTATAATTCAACTCAATTGGAGATTTTTTATCTAATTGATTTTCTATTTTTTTATTTAATTGATTTTTGTAATTGTTTTATTGTTTAATTGTTCTGGGTATATAGGCAGGTGGTGATTTTTGTAATACCATACTCCTTGAAGGCTTGAGCTACTGAGACATCAGAGGAATAAACTTGTGGATCTTCAGCCTTGTGGTCTTTATACTTGTTTTGGTGTTCATCTGCTGTGGTTTACTGATGCTACTGAGCCACACTGGCCACCAGAACATAAGGTTTACTTTCTCACACTATCAACAGCAGACAGACATAACACTTTGACCTCTGCATATTGTAGAAATAAGAATATGTAGCCAGGTTGTTTGGGACACCCCTGGGATTGCATGGTGTGCTGATATAGCCATGCAAACATACTGTTACAGCAGTTGTATGGGAGCACTGATGTGCTGGGGGTAGGGGACCCTAGCATTGACAGTCATGCATCTGTCCTATGACCCTACTGTTTGGCATTTCCCTTGCATACTGCAGTGGGTTTTGCTGCCTTGAAGCAGACTGCATATTATGGGGGAGTCAGTAGTGGACAGAGTACCTGTTGTCCCACATAGTTTTTATTTCTCTGCAATTAGCCCAGTAGCCCACTCTATTTCCTTGCATACATGCGGCAGGTCCATACATATGCTACCATAGTGTAGTACCCCATATATTTGTTGTAAAGGAGATTGATTTACCTTGTGAATTCAGCAGTTGAGATACCTGTGTTGCTTGGCCGACTCTGTCTGATGCACACAGTACACAGCCAATACATGGTGAGGTACAGGTTGTGTTGTGTGGCTAGCATCCTTTTTACTATGTATGTAAGTCTTAGTAAGTTGTCAGGCCCTAGCACCCTAGGATGTCAGTGCATGAGACATGTGTTGCTTCTTTGCCAAGGCCAAGGCATACTGGGCATGCCTACATCTGCCTACAGGGACAGCCTCAGGGGTTTCTCCTCCAAGTCCCCCTCTGGGTGTGGCTGTGGGGTCCGTGGCAGTGGTGGGGGGCTGTGTGTCTCCCTGATACCCTCCACTTCAGATATGCAGGCCTCTACCGAGACGCATTTGGAGTCCAGTATGCGGCGAGATGCTTCAACTGTGGAACCTGAGGATGTCTTTACCTTGGATGGGTCCGAGCCGCTGTGCAGGCACCGGCTTCTGAAGGTGTATTCAGGCCTACTGAGGCCTCTATGCCTAAAAAATAAATGATAAAAATGGCTAAAGACTTTATTACTTTAATCAGGGGAAGCCAACCTTCCCCCTCTAAGAGACCTAGGACTGAATTTGCTTATGATACTTCTGATCAGGATTCTGAAATTTCTTTTTCCTCTGATGACCAAGATTTACCCTTATCTACCTGTGAGGATTCTGATGCAGAGGACTCTATTCCCTGTGCTTCCCTTTCAGAGGATTTCTCTTTTGGTGAAACCTTGCATACTCTTAGGGAGCATTTTCACTGGGAAAGCCAGGATTACTCTGATTCTAAAAAGAGGCTTAAGGTTTTCTAACTCCTGCCCCAGTACAGGCCTTTAGCTATCCCCCCCATGCTGGACATTGTTGATGATGCCTTTTTGGAATCTGGCTTGGCCCCAGACTCTTTACCTTCTGCACCCAGAAAACCTGATAGATATTACAGGGTTGCTGACTCTCACAACTTCCTTTTTAAAAATCCTACTGCAGATCCTGAGACTATTCACAGGGACCCAAGAGCATTAAGGCTACTTCTGCCAAAAATCCTACTCCCTGATAGAGATTCCAGGGCGCTGGACAGATGGGGGTAAGAAGGTATACACTTCTGCAACCCTGGCTATTAGGGCCTTAAACTCCCAGTTTCATATGTTAAAGTATCAACATCATATTATCGGATTGCTTAAACAGAAAATGATGTTGATTCCTGACTGTGCTGAAAATAAGGATTTACAGGATTTAATGCATTCTGCTGAACA
Source organism: Protopterus annectens (assembly GCF_019279795.1). Classification (NCBI taxonomy): domain Eukaryota; kingdom Metazoa; phylum Chordata; order Ceratodontiformes; family Protopteridae; genus Protopterus; species Protopterus annectens. Next base: position 218,026,668 of record NC_056751.1, read on the forward strand.
AGTTGGAAAACATACTTTGCAATGTGGTTTTGATTCATTAGAGGCATCTTGCAGGGCTGCTGTCACTGGGTCTGTACTTAGAAGGCATGCTTGGATTAAGGAGCAATCTGCCAGATCATGTTAAAGCTAAATTGCTGGATGCTCACTTAAATCAGGAACGCCTGTTTGGCAACAAAGCAGAAGAAGTACTTAAAAAGATGGAGGAAAAAACTAAATCTATGCAAACTGTTAAAGATTTCCTACAAGTACAGCCTCCAAGGTTTAGTAGACATTGGCCCTCTAAGAATTGGTCCTTTCCTGCCTCTTCCAGGCCTTCTCAGCCCAAACCCAGAACCAGCAGAACACCCAGGCTTCAGTCCCAGGGTACTCACAGGACTAAGCAGTGAGGGGTTCCCACTCCCAAATCAGGGAGTAGTAAGACTCCCCCATATGGTAAATTGTCTAAATGACTTAACTTTAAAACTATCAAGCCCTTCTCAACTGACTGCTCCTTTAGGGGGAAATATTGCTCTGCAGGCAAAAAACTGGGAATGCATTACCCAGGATAAATGGGTTTTAAATATAGTTTCCCAAGGATACAGATTTCATTTCCACACATTACCAACCCCAAACAGTTGGCCAGATCTACCCCCAAATCAGTGGACAGAAGCTCAAAAGCAAGTACTCTCTCTTTTAAGCATAAGGGCTATTCAGACTGTACCAGAAGAGGAAAAGGGACAAGGTTTCTACTCAAGACTTTTCCTGGTACCCAGAAAAGACCACTCATGGCATCCTATCCGGGACCTTTCTATCCTAAACACCTTTTTGGCGATCCCAAAATTCAAGATGCTAACTTTTCACCAGTTGCTTCCTATGCTAGGCAAGGATGCCTGGTTGGCAACACTGGATCTAAAGGAATCCTACCTGCACATCCCAATCAGGGAATCTTGCAGAAGATACCCACGCTTCAAAGCAGGCTACATGCATTATCAGTTCTTTGCACTGCCCTTTGGCTTATCTACTGTGCCCAGGGTCTTCACAAAGTGCCTAGCTCCAGTCACTGCTTTTTGCAGGCAAAGAAATATTCAAATATACCCATACCTGGACGATTGTCTAATTCAGGCAGAAAGCCAGGACATACGTTTGAATCATCTGGCATTTGTACAGAAGGTGCTAACTTGTCTGGGGTACACCATAAGGGAAAAGATATCACACCTGGTACCCTGTCAACAAATTGTATTCCTGGGAGCAAGCTTGAACACAACTTCCCAGATGGCTTTCCTCACACCAGAGAAACAAATTCATTTGACAACTTGCTTCAAACTAATGGCCACAAAAACCCTGCTATCTGCAAGGTAAATACTGTAAGCCTTGGGGTTCATGGTCTCATGCAATCTACTAATTCCATGTGCAAGACTGCACATGAGGAAACTACAATGTTATCTAAAAAGCCTATGGTGTCAGCATTCTCAGGACCTAGAAGCAATGATTCCTATCATACCTTGTCTACAGTTAGAGTTCCTTTGGTGAGCAGAGGCCTGCCACCAAAACAAGGGACTATCATTCACTTTACCCCCTGCTGCCCAAACCCTAACAACAGATGCATCAGACTATGCATGGGGGGCTCACCTGGCAGAGAAGTGCATTCAGGGCAAATGGAACCAAAGTCAAATGCACCTGCATATCAATCAAAAAGAAATGTTAGCTGTACATAATGCTCTGACAGCCTTCAAGGACCAAATTTTCCCAGGACAATTAATGGTAAAGACGGACAACACCACTGTTATGTGGTACATAAACCAAGCAGGGGGGTGTACCCATTCATACCCCCTCTGCAGATTAACTATGGCTCTGTGGAACACAGCCTTGAACTACCAAGTGCACCTACAGGCTCAATTCCTGCCAGGAAAGCTAAATACACTGGCAGATGAACTAAGCAGAAATCTCATGGACCCACACGAGTGGAAACTGGAGCCAAAGACTTTCAACATATTGATAAACAAATGGGGGATCCGAGATATAGACCTATTTGCCTCCCCCCAGAACTGCCAATTGGACAAATTTTGCACAAGGACTCCCCACAAATAAGCTTGGAAAGTGGATGCCCTGTCCTTCAACTGGAAAAATCTATTAGTTTATGCCTTTCCTCCTCTGCCTCTCCTCTCCAAAGTACTACTAAAGATCAAACAGGACAAACCAAGGATGATACTGATTGCACCAGACTGGCCACGCCAATACTGGTACCTCTTCTTGCGCAGTGTGTCACTGCTGGCTCCATGGCACCTGCCTCAGACCCCTACCCTGCTGTCCCAGCAGGAGGGCCAGATTCTACATCATCATCGTCAAACCCTGAACCTGGCAGCCTGGCTAATTACCTAATCTCTCTGTTACCATCCCTCAGTAAAGAAGTGTTGGATGTTATTTTGGAGGCAAGGAAGCCTAGCACTAGGAAATCCTATGCTGAAAAATGGAAAAGATTCTGTTCCTGGAACCAGACTCAGGGGATGGGCACAGCAGCACCCAATTTACCTCCGATTCTTGAATACTTAACTGAGATGCTTCACAAGGGCCTTTCATTTTCCTCCTCCAAAATTTATGCCTCAGCCATTTCAGCTCATTATAACACAGAACCTCCCCTCTTCTCTCATCCACTGCTCAAGCAGTTCCTCAGAGGGGCCAAAACTTAAGACCACTCAGGAGAGCCCCAACTCCAGCCTGGGACCTTAACTTTGTATTGGAAAAACTCACTCTACCTCCTTTTGAGCCAGCTGCAAGTGCAGAGTTAAAATTCCTTTCATAGAAAACAGTCTTCCTCTTAGCAATCACTTCAGCAAGAAGGATATCTGAATTACAGGCCCTTATGGCAGTGGAGCCTTTCATCATCTTTCATGTGGACAGGGTGGCCCTCAGGACCAATCCCTCCTTCATGCCCAAGGTAGTATCCAGTGTGGCTCTTAATCAGTCCATTCATTTGCCAACCTTCTTTTCTAATCCACAGCACAAAGGGGAGCGATTATTGCACTCCTTGGATGTGCACAGACAACTTAGATTTTACCTGGACAGGACTAAACCTCAAAGGAAATCTGAACAACTGCTGGTGGCTTTTGCTGTAGGGGCAGAGGGGAAGGCCATTTCAAAGCAAACCATTTCTAAATGGATAGGCCATTGCATTCATTTCTGTTATAAGCACCATGGAAAACCTACCCCACAAGGGATAAGACCGCACTCAACCAGGGTTGTATCTACCTCTACAGCCTTTCTAAGAGGTGTTCCTACCAGGGACATCCTAGAAGCTGCTACCTGGAGATCTGTACATACTTTCATCAAGCATTACCATTTGCCAGTTTGCTCTAAATACAGAGCTGGCTTTGCCACTGCAGTCTTGCAGGGCCTTAAAGCTGGTCCAAATGCTGTCTAAATTCCTCCTTCCAGCCTTAGCTTTGGGAATCTACCCAAATGTGATGACTGCAACAGTGAAACATGAAGAACATAGTGCAGTTGTGTTCACTTACAGTAAATGTAGATGTTCGAATCTACCCAAATGTGATGACTGCAACAGTGAAACATGAAGAACATAGTGCAGTTGTGTACACTTACCGTAAATGTAGATGTTCGAGTGTATTTCACTGTTGCATTCCTGGTTATCGTCCCTCCAGCCCCCTGACTACTTTTGGCTGTACCTGTATTCTCCTTCACTATGCTGGTGTATTTGCTTTTTTGTTGGAGGTATAACCTTGCATATATATATTTAATTGCTTCTCATTAGGGGGTCACCTGACGTCTGGGGCAAGAAAAACTGATGTAATGGCGTCGGCTCCATGCTTTATAGCCCCTGACTACCTGACGTCATGGAAGATGAGACAACAACCAATGCAGGACCCAAGACTTTGATAATCAGGCCGACTGAGGGGCTACTGCAAGCAGATAACCCAAATGTGATGACTGCAACAGTGAATGCACTCTAACATCTACATTTATGGTAAGTATACACAACTGTACTTTCTTACTCAAGGCACATCTGTAAGTCTTTAGTACCAACAGTGTTGACCTAATGTACAGAAAATTTTCACAATTGTGTGTCATTTTATTTTCACTTTTCTAGTTTAATCTGTTAGTAATCAGCTGACAGTTTTGTGCTTTGTCTCCTCTGTGCCACAGCAGACGGTAATGCCTGCTATATACTATTGATTTCATAAATGCTTATTGGGCTTCTGATATACACCATAAGGTTCTTTCCCAAAAAAGCCTGGAAAGTGTGACAGTCCTCCCTTGTCAGTTTTTTGTCACGTAAGCCAGTATTAATAAACTCTAAACTGAATTGTTCTCTCACTCTTTAAGGTCGTCTCTTGTGCATGGGCAGTCATCACTAAAAGCATTTTTTGGTATTGACTAGCTTTTCTGTGGTATTACATTGGGATTAAACATCTAGGCTTAAAATGTCTCCTATGATCCTGTGATCCTATAGGCGTTCATCACTGAAGGGTGGGCTACAGTCTGTGTCCTGGTTTGCAGAAAGCAGCCATGCAGCTTTATTTTTCATTTCCCTGTCAGAAATGCGAGAGTGCAATTGCAAGTCTTGCATCTTTGAAAAATACTTCTGAAATACAAATATAGTAAATCTTGAAATTTGCTGCAATGTCTTTAATTTTTGCTGGGGACATTCTGACATTGATAACATATACAATAGAAGAAATGAGGTACTCTAAAGTCTGCATTAATGTACAGTTACTTTATTTTCTTATTAAATCTTCCAGCTCTATGACCACCTCTTGTTCCCAAAAGATGAGAGCAGTAATAAGGTATTATTTCTGACCTTTTTTCAATCATTTGAGCAGGTTGGGATGAGTCATTCCTCTATATAACTCCATTTCTAACTGTGCACCTCATTGCTCGACTTCTGGCTTCTTTCTGGTTTCTGGTTTCTTGTTGCTAAGACATGCCGGTTCCAACACCATGTCATTCAGGCATGCCACTTCTAACACCATGTCATTCAGACATGCCATTTCTGACACCCTGTCACTCATCTGGTCAGGATAAAACAGGTGAATGGTGGTGGGTTCGATTCAAACAACTTTATTACATATAAACACAGCAGGATTGAGGCTTAATAACTTAAACTTAAACTTATAAACAGACTGACTATTGCACTTAGACATGTTAACACTCTGGCTGTTCACTCAAAATGGCACTGCTGCTTGCATGTGCTCGCTATTTCTAACCACGTGCCCTCACTTTGAAATGCTTCTTAAAGTCAGAACACACATTCTGATCTACAATGGGTGAGGACAAACCTGTGCATACTGCCTAGCCTGACCTAGCTAAGGCATTTGATACAATCCCCAACTCAGGCATTGTAAAAAAAAAACCTCAAGGAATTAGGCATAAACCCTGTGTAACTTGGTAGATACACAGCTGGCTCACAGACAGGATGCAGGAAGTTAGGATTGGAGACATCACCTCTACAAAGAGACCAGTCACCAGTGGAATCTCCCAGGACTCTGTGATGGTTCCGCTCCTCTTTGGGATCTATCTTTCAGAAGTTAAGGCTAATTTCAAGGGGCTCTGGCCTGCCAATTTTGCAGAGGATTGCAAGCTAGGATCAATCATAGACCCCCCCCCCCATGATATTAACATCTTAAAGGTCTAACACATAAAAATGACTGGTGCCAAAGCCAGGGCTTAAAAACTGAATGCCAGGAAATGCACCATAGTACTTTTTGGGAAGCTGGCTACCCAGGGAAACTACCTCATTGATAAAACATTGCTAAAAATAGACACAGAAGTCAGTAATCTCGGGACTCATATAGATAGTAGCCTGGCTTTCGACCAACATGTGCCTAAGGTTGTAAGAAAATCATTCTATGTCACTCAACTTATAAGTCATGGCATGGCATCTAAGTCCTGGGAAGTCATCGTACCACTGTACTAAGCCATAGTCAAACCCATCATTGAGTATAATTCTCCTTTTTGTATGAATTTGACCAGATGCATGTCCACAGAGGTTCCTCAGGAAAAAGAATGCACAGCGTAAACATAACGTCTTATGTAGATTGCTTCAAAGCCCTATCTTTTCCTACAGACTACTGAGTGGCAGTTTATACCTGGTATACCAAGCATCCTTGGATCCTGCTCTGATGGACCTTTTTCAGATCCACAAAGTGAACAGCACCAGAACTACTAGATCTAAGAATTCAAACTCTACCTGTGACTTAAACAGGATATGTTGGTTGGACAAGTACATATCTCAGAGAATCCCCATTCTTTGAAATAGGCTTCCCATCCATGCAAAGCAGAGCCCTCTCCTAACCCTATTAAAATGCAACCTGGACCAGTGGATGGGAAATCTGAAATTCACTCCCTGATCTGACACTTATGTCTCTGATGGACAGAGGCAGCTATTAAATCATGCCTGAACTAACACTGACCCCATTAAATAACCTCTAAAGCACAATAACTCATGGGATACATTTGAGTTGCAAGGCTAGGCTTATAAAGGCCCAAGTGGTTGTTAGCCAACTGCACACCTATGAAGCTATGAACAACCTGCTAGATGCCACGTATATACATAACCAATGAGTGCATACATATCTAGTGGTGCAGGTTGACTCTGTTTAAATCCAATTGTCTCTGGGTGACAAAAATGCAGAATGGTATTTTAGAGTACATTGTGCAGAAGTGTTAAATAATGTCCCATTGAATGGCATGTCCCATATTCACATGGTGTACCACCCTCAGACACTCAGTCAGTCATTCCTTCTGGTGCAAGTGGCTTCCAATGTAGCCATGTTGTCCTCAGGTGACATAAATGCAAATTGGCATCTGTGAACTAACCAGGCAGCCATGGTAGGCAATGTCTTACAAGAATGGGATGTAACAGTACTCATTTGGGTGGGGCACCCCCATGGACATTCAGGTAGTTCTGACCAGCTCAGTTCCCACATCCAATCCACCAATAGGTATTGGTGTTCTCTTACTTCCACCACTGAGGAATGGTAGGAACATTTCAGTGTCTTTGCTGCTGATTGGGGGTGTGCCCCCAGTGGCTGACCTGTCCCCTACTATGTCCAGGACCTTAGTCATGGAATGGAAGATCATGGCGGTGACCCTGTGTCACACATAGGTCCATAGGTTCATAGGTAGGTACTAGGCTATCTGCCTGAGGACATTTATAAGCTTAGCCAGAGTGTGTCGGCTTTCGCTGCCCCATTGATTAATTAACTGAGCCTCTGTCAAGCAGAGCAAATGAAGTGATCCCAGGGGTGTATTTTCTGTCCACTCATCAAGGTTTCTCTTGAAGAGTGTTAGTGAGGGGATCTGCCTAATGTAGATAGGAATTTTGTTCCAAAGCATGGGGAGTCTCTGTAACAGGAATCTATCCCTCCAGCATGTTCTATTTATTGTTGTGGCAAGGTTTAGCTCACTAGAGTGTGTGGCTCACAGTGACTTGGATTTCTTTAGGTGGAGCATGTCCATCAATTCTGAGTTGGACATGGCTTTGTAAGTCAGGCAGAGATCACCTTTGAGTAAGCGATATGCCACTGAGTACAGCCGGAGTTTTTTCAGTCGGTCTGCATAGGACATATGTTTTAGGCCAGTAATCCTCTTGGTGAGGTACTTTTGTGGTCTTTCCAGCTGTTGGAAGTGTCTTGTGAGGTACATCCCAAATGGGGCATTGTACTCTATGATGGATCTGATGAGTGATGAGTAGAGGAGCACTATAACCTCTTTATTTCTAGATGCAAACCCTTTAGTAATTAGATGGGCCACATAGAAGGATTTCCTAACTACTTTGGCAATATGATTGTCAAAGGAGAATTACTATCTACCTGGGTCCCCAGATCTCTTATTACCTTTTCTGTATTAAGGGGGCTGTCACCTATGTGGTAATTCGTGGGTGTTTTGTTTTTCCCAAATGGGATAACGATGCATTTTTTGGCATTTAGCTTGAGGCCATGACTTTGACACCAGGTGTCCATCTCAGTAAGGCCTTTTTGGAGGATGTCCGTGTCAACCAGAGAGTCAATTATTGCTCCCAGTTTGCAGTCATCAGTGAACCTGGTTAGTCATAGTCCTCTTGTGTTTGCCTGTACTTCTGGGAAGTATATGCTGAACAGTAGGGGTCCCAGGACCGAGCTTTTCGGGACACCACTTGTGACTGGTTTTGAGTCGGACCTGGAGCCTGCTATTCTTACCGCGTGAGTTATGCCTGTAAGCCAGCTGGCAACCCATCTTGTGACATAGGGGTTTATGTTCAGGCTGGTGAGTTTTTCTATAATACCTGAGCGAGGAATGGTGTTGAATGCCTTGGCGAGGTCAAGGTAGGCTGTGTGAACCACCTTTCCCCTCGTCTATGGCCTTGGTGACTGTCTCAAAGAAGTCAACCAGGTTTAGTAGGCATGATCTGCCCTTAACAAAGCTGAACTGGGTTGGGTCAGGTGTTTGGAGGTTCTCAATGTCTTTGTTAATGAGTTCCATGATGATGCGTTCAATAGCCTTGCAGACCAGGCTAGTCAGGCTTATGGGGTGATATTTACCAGGGTTAGTTGTGGCTCCTCATTTGTGGAGCAGAATAACTGTTGCTGTGCACCATTCTATGGGCACGTAGCCTGTGGAGAGGCTGAGGTTGAACAGCATGTTTAGGTGGGGGGTTAGTTTGTTCTGTAGTTCATGCAAGACGCATCCTGAGACACCATCTGGCCCCATTGATGCTGTGTTTTTGGCTTTTGAAAGGGCTGTTTTCACCTGTGCGCCTGTGATTTCTGGGTCACTACATTTTCCAGTATTATTGTGGGCCCTTTTGGAGGTGAAAGGGTGGTGAAGTTTGCACTGACGTGCACCAATATCCAATTGTGACCGCCCTATACATTAATGTTTCATACCAGTTCTTTGCACATTGGTTCCTGGAAGGCCTTGTCAACTTCCCCTTTAGCCAGTATTCTCTTGCCTTGTGTACTTATGGCCTTCAGCAGCACCTCAGACTCCCGCTCAGTGAATTTTTCTGTATGCTGTCAATAACAGTTCAGGAACATCTATGAGTATGAATGTGGATGAATGTGGATCAGTGCAGGACTGTCCATGTCAGCTAGCAATTGCCACCTCACTGTCTTTAGCACCCTTGTGGTGCATACAGACCTATGTGTTGCTATGGAGCAACTTCTGTGACACTATGCCATACCATGGAAGCTGTGGGCAAGTAAGCCACTTGTGCTGCTCCTTGAACTTGTGGAAACAGTACATAGTGTGTCCAATATACTGCAAGCCCAAGATACCCTTTTACCTGCTCTGCTGTCTGTGTGCTATGTAATACTATGAAGGCAGTCACACAGCAGTACTGACACTCATTCTCTCTGTTACTGGTAGCCTGTCAGTTTCAGCCCCCCAATCCAATCACATCCTTATCATGGTCAGTGCAGCATTAGCACACATAAAGCACTACCATGTGATATTGTATTTGCCATGCACCCTTGACAAATGACTGCAGTGTTTGTTGACACTGAAATGAAACACACAGTCGGAACACCCGAACCGAACTCTGAAACCACTGAAAACACTGAAAAACAAGCGACTGTTAGAATGAGAAAGATGCTGCAAAGCCAAGTGGATTTAAGCGCTTTCTTTCACTTTATTTGTCAACGTGAACTTCCTCAGAAAACCAGGATGCCTCCCAACATCCTGTTTTTAAATACATATACAGGAAATGATGTAAATTCCCGATGACAATGTTGACATCTTTAGATAATATGTTATGTTTAAAAACAATTATATAGCCACACATCTTAAAAAAAAAAAAAAAAAAAAAAAAAAATATTTTAAATATATACTTTGATGTATTATACATCGTTATTAAATCAATAACACCTAAAATGGAAACTGAAAATCAGTGACCTAATATCAAAACTTTAAAATTTACCCTGACTGACTCATATCTATGATTTACATATAGACAGATTGAAAGTGAAAACTACACTTATTGTTGTTTCTAGTGTATGGAACCTTAATTAGCTATTACATACGATGAAAAAATTGTTGTTGCCACCATCTGAACCATAAGAATTGTAATCATATAACCATTCCTACAACAATATCCAAATACGAAACAGAAATCACATGATACCTCTCGTGGTGAGTTGATAATTCACTTATGACATCTATTGCTAACACTGTTGGAACTTGTTAAACACAATCACAGTTAAGCTTTTAAGATATCACCAAAACGCATTGATGTTTGTGTTTATTATACTCAATGAGAATTGACTTTCATATGATCATAGTTGTGAATAGAGAAAAACCAACAGAATTTAACAGACGCAAGCTTGAGGTGTGTCTGAGTGATACGGAGATATCTACTACTCCAAATCGTTAGATCTGATTCATTAGATGAAACCTATAGAAATGTATAATGTTTTTTTGACAATGATGTCCTTAATGTGTAGATGTACTCATACCTAAATCTTTATATGAACACTCCGGTACATGTACCCATATACACATGTGTATATATACACGTGCATATGTGTGTGTGTACATACACATACGCTCCCATGTATGTGTATACACATGTACCCATACCCATATGTTTATCCCCAGGGATCATCTATAACTTATAGATACTCTCCTTTGACATCCCAAGTGCGAGTGTGTGTGTATGCCCTAATTGAATGTTCAGATTACATCTAGACCCGAACCAAACCAAGTTTAAAAGAACAAAATTTAAGAAAAACCTTTTGAACATATAAACACATGATCACAGACTGATCTTTTGTGACCATGCTTTTCATCTTGATGTTAAACTGATGGAATTGATTATAGAATGAATCTATTTATATGACAGAAAACACTTGATGTTGATGGAGTCATTAAGACCTGGTGGTTCGTCTGCTCCTAGACACAACTGCCACAAAGACTCTTTTTGCTCTAACCTGTTGTTCAAATCCCCCTTAAGTAGACTTTTCTCTACATAGTCTAAGACAAAGAACTCAAATTTTTTGAAATCTGGACATTCTAATGAGTGTCTAGCTAATGAATTGTTCTTGTCCTTATTTCTTATGGCTAGAGTATGCTCGTAAATCCTGCGTTTTAACATCCTTTTGGTCTTCCCTACATAGTAATTTTCACAAGTTGAACACGTAGCCAAATAGACTACGTACTCACTATTACAATTGTGATACTTGTTTGCCCAGAAAGTTTTTGTTGTGTTATCTATAAGTTATAGATGATCCCTGGGGATAAACATATGGGTATGGGTACATGTGTATACACATACATGGGAGCGTATGTGTATGTACACACACACATATGCACGTGTATATATACACATGTGTATATGGGTACATGTACCGGAGTGTTCATATAAAGATTTAGGTATGAGTACATCTACACATTAAGGACATCATTGTCAAAAAAACATTATACATTTCTATAGGTTTCATCTAATGAATCAGATCTAACGATTTGGAGTAGTAGATATCTCTGTATCACTCAGACACACCTCAAGCTTGCGTCTGTTAAATTCTGTTGGTTTTTCTCTATTCACAACTATGATCATATGAAAGTCAATTCTCATTGAGTGTAATAAACACAAACATCAATGCGTTTTGGTGATATCTTAAAAGCTTAACTGTGATTGTGTTTAACAAGTTCCAACAGTGTTAGCAATAGATGTCATAAGTGAATTATCAACTCACCACGAGGTATCATGTGATTTCTGTTTCAGATTTGGATATTGTTGTAGGAATGGTTATATGATTACAATTCTTATGGTTCAGATGGTGGCAACAACAATTTTTTCATCGTATGTAATAGCTAATTAAGGTTCCATACACTAGAAACAACAATAAGTGTAGTTTTCACTTTCAATCTGTCTATATGTAAATCATAGATATGAGTCAGTCAGGGTAAATTTTAAAGTTTTGATATTAGGTCACTGATTTTCAGTTTCCATTTTAGGTGTTATTGATTTAATAATGATGTATAATACATCAAAGTATATATTTAAAATATTTTTTTTTTTTTTTTTTAAGATGTGTGGCTATATAATTGTTTTTAAACATAACATATTATCTAAAGATGTCAACATTGTCATCGGGAATTTACATCATTTCCTGTATATGTATTTAAAAACAGGATGTTGGGAGGCATCCTGGTTTTCTGAGGAAGTTCACGTTGACAAATAAAGTGAAAGAAAGCGCTTAAATCCACTTGGCTTTGCAGCATCTTTCTCATTCTAACAGTCGCTTGTTTTTCAGTGTTTTCAGTGGTTTCAGAGTTCGGTTCGGGTGTTCCGACTGTGTGTTTCATTTCAGTGTTTTGGCTTAGTGACTAGTTGGAACTTTTAGAAGGATGGCTATGGAAGTCGACTCCCAGGATCCTCTGTTAGAGGTGTCTGTACACTCAACGCCAGGTACAGGTAAAGGCGTCACGGATCGAGCCACTTGGGCTGAAAAGCTAGAGGAGGGCAAGATGTCTGAGCGAGATTTAGTTCGAACTATCACGGAGATAGTTTTGGGCCATTTAAAGAACAAATCTTCAACCGATACCAAGGATCCAATTGGAACTACAAATGTTGGCAGAACCTTGGGTTCGAGTTCAGCGGTTATCGAAACTGGCGATTCCACCGGCCAAATCATTCGGTCTAATCAGACTGAATCGGAAATATGCATGGATGATACGGAGCAAGCTGGCGACGTTTTGGGGTTGGTTACTAATGAACAAGCTAACCCGTTCACAGACATAAGGTGTCCAACGTCTTTGTTCACTTCCACATCAGTAAGTACTTTTAACAATAATACAATACAGAGTTGTAAAAAGTCTATCTTTGAACTTGAAAGACTGGTTTCAAGACACACTATTTTACGTCTTGAGATTCAATATTTAGGTGAATGCATTTCACGTGGGGTGGTATCGAAAGGTCTCAGGACTGCTAAATTTCCAAATTGTGTCAGTCCTGGAGATGACCTTTGTCTAGCAATAACCAAACTTTATAACGAAGCTGGCATTTCAATGATGCGTATACTTGTATCACACTATGAAAAAGAAACTAAGGACATAATGGATAAGATCAGGACTGTAGACTGTGAAATTAAAAATCACAGTAATTTTCCACAACTGACATCCTTGTATAATGGTATCGAGGCTAAGACTAACAAGCTTCGAGCTACCATTATAACAAGGAAACAAAACAAACTACGAAGGGATTTATTGGCTTATGAAGTAAAGGAGGCCTACATTTGTTCTTACAACGACGACAAGGGAATTGACAATAATCCTAATATAGAGACAGCAACTGCTAATAGTTCAGTAACCAAAGATTTAGTGACAAATAATAATCAAGGTGTATCCACAAGTATTATGAATACAGACATTCCATCTGAAATTGGGAAAAATAAAAATAAAACTAAAAATAAAAATGCAAACACTGAAAGACTGGTTACAAACAACAACGAGGTCCAAGTCAACAACGAAGTGTTTGCTTCGACCAGTTTTGCTGAGGTGGTAATCTATACAAATAACAACAGTAGGGGTGTCCCTTTTCACCAACTAAGGACACAACCAAAGAGGACTACGAAGTGGTTCAACACCACCCAGTACCAAGTAAAAGCAAAAGGGAAAAACAAAAAGAAGTGGTGAATGTACCACCTCAGGTTAATGATTTCTGTATAAATGTGGTTAACTTGAGTGATCACACTTTGACTGAAGCTCATATAAATGTTTTAAAGAAAGGCTGTAATTTCATCCCAGCCAATAAGATTAAGATAGGAAGTCTGTTGGTGGACTTCAGACTATATATGCGTAAACTAAATTTAAAGTATATTCTACATGATGTGGCTGTCAACAATTCAGAAAATGACAACAAGCTAAGGAGACCTAGTACCTTCAATCCTGCCTTGGTAAACACGTTACAGGTTTTTCAAAAAACTTGTGAAAGGGAGTTCAGAAAAATGAGCAATAATGATACTGTAGACAACCTAAGTCATTCAGAACGTGAAGCTCTGTATAGTTTATCTTCAGCTCCTGACATCAGAGTCATGAGAGCAGATAAGGGGGGTAAATTAGTGGTGATGAATAGCACAGATTATGTGGAGCATATCATGACTTTGTTGAATGATAGAACAAATTATCAGAGTGTAAACATAGATGTTGTTCTGAATAGTTACAGAAAAATAGACACCCATCTGTTCGATATGTTGTGTCAAGAAGAACTTGACAATTTAGACTATGATTTCTTGTCGGTAGAACATCCAAAACTAGGTAATTTCTTTGGAATTCCCAAACTACATACTGACAGAGACAAATTAAGTTTCAGACCAATAGTGTCAGCAAAACAATCGAAAACAGAAAGAATTTCAGTGTGGTTAGACAACATTCTAAATAAGGTTGCACAGAAAGCTGAGTTCTATATCAGGGACTCTTGGCACCTTTTGGAGAGTCTTGGACGATCTAACTTAGACTGGAATGTGTTAAATTTCGCTAGTTTGGATGTGAAAAGCTTGTACACTTGTATAGACCAGGAGTTAGGACTAGACCATTTGAGAAATTATTTGACACTAAATACTGAATTGAGTAGTTCTAAGATCAACACGATTTGTGCACTCATGGAAATAGTGTTAGATAACAATTTTTTCGAATTTGACAAAAATATATACAAACAAATTTCCGGTGTAGCGATGGGGGCCAGGGTGGCTCCGGCCTTTGCCAACATCGTTATGGCGGACTGGGAACAAGAACATCTAAAGAAACACCCCCATTTCAATAAAGCTAAATTTTACGGTAGATACATCGATGATTTGGTTTTTGTATGGGATGGAGAGAAAGTTGAATTTGATAACATGGTAGAAGAATTGAACAAAACTACCAGTTTTTTGGTGTTCAAGCACAGTGGATACGGTAAGCAGATTAATTATTTGGACATCTGCTTACACATAAATTCTACCAAGAAAGAACTGGAGAGTAAGGTATATAGGAAGCCGTGCTTCACCAATCAATATCTACACAGGGATAGTCTGCATCCCATTCACATGAAAAGAAATGTGATCAAGGGGCAGATGATAAGGCTTAGTCGGTTAACATCTGACGATATTATATTCAATGAAGAGATTCTACAGTTAAGGAATCTCTTCATTGACAGAGGATACAAGAAAAATATGTTAAAAAAGTTAGAGAATGAAGTAAGAATGCTTCGCCAAGGGGTAGCTGAACCAATTTTGACAACAAATAGGAATGGTAACACTGATGAAGTATCAATAGGGGTCAATAGAAAGTTTCATAACACGATGGATAACTTTCAGAGTGCATTTCCCCTTCCAATCTCTAATGAATTGTGGGATATAAGAAAAATCATAGAAAAGAATTGGTGTATAATAATAGGAAATAGAGAATTGATGTCATGTATAGGTTTAAAACCAAGTTTCACATTCAAAAATGTAACAAACATAAAAAGCATTTTAGAAATGGAACATGACACTAATACAGAATCTATCAGGGCGATTGGTAGGAAAAAGGGAACATTCGCATGTCAAAACTGTAGACAGTGTCGACACATAAGTAACACTTCTTTTGTGACACTTAAACACATCAACAAAACTTTCTGGGCAAACAAGTATCACAATTGTAATAGTGAGTACGTAGTCTATTTGGCTACGTGTTCAACTTGTGAAAATTACTATGTAGGGAAGACCAAAAGGATGTTAAAACGCAGGATTTACGAGCATACTCTAGCCATAAGAAATAAGGACAAGAACAATTCATTAGCTAGACACTCATTAGAATGTCCAGATTTCAAAAAAATTGAGTTCTTTGTCTTAGACTATGTAGAGAAAAGTCTACTTAAAGGGGATTTGAACAACAGGTTAGAGCAAAAAGAGTCTTTGTGGCAGTTGTGTCTAGGAGCAGACGAACCACCAGGTCTTAATGACTCCATCAACATCAAGTGTTTTCTGTCATATAAATAGATTCATTCTATAATCAATTCCATCAGTTTAACATCAAGATGAAAAGCATGGTCACAAAAGATCAGTCTGTGATCATGTGTTTATATGTTCAAAAGGTTTTTCTTAAATTTTGTTCTTTTAAACTTGGTTTGGTTCGGGTCTAGATGTAATCTGAACATTCAATTAGGGCATACACACACACTCGCACTTGGGATGACAAAGGAGAGTATCTATAAGTTATAGATGATCCCTGGGGATAAACATATGGGTATGGGTACATGTGTATACACATACATGGGAGCGTATGTGTATGTACACACACACATATGCACGTGTATATATACACATGTGTATATGGGTACATGTACCGGAGTGTTCATATAAAGATTTAGGTATGAGTACATCTACACATTAAGGACATCATTGTCAAAAAAACATTATACATTTCTATAGGTTTCATCTAATGAATCAGATCTAACGATTTGGAGTAGTAGATATCTCCATTATCACTCAGACACACCTCAAGCTTGCGTCTGTTAAATTCTGTTGGTTTTTCTCTATTCACAACTATGATCACATGAAAGTCAATTCTCATTGAGTGTAATAAACACAAACATCAATGCGTTTTGGTGATATCTTAAAAGCTTAACTGTGATTGTGTTTAACAAGTTCCAACAGTGTTAGCAATAGATGTCATAAGTGAATTATCAACTCACCACGAGAGGTATCATGTGATTTCTGTTTCGTATTTGGATATTGTTGTAGGAATGGTTATATGATTACAATTCTTATGGTTCAGATGGTGGCAACAACAATTTTTTCATCGTATGTAATAGCTAATTAAGGTTCCATACACTAGAAACAACAATAAGTGTAGTTTTCACTTTCAATCTGTCTATATGTAAATCATAGATATGAGTCAGTCAGGGTAAATTTTAAAGTTTTGATATTAGGTCACTGATTTTCAGTTTCCATTTTAGGTGTTATTGATTTAATAACGATGTATAATACATCAAAGTATATATTTAAAATATTTTTTTTTTTTTTTTTTAAGATGTGTGGCTATATAATTGTTTTTAAACATAACATATTATCTAAAGATGTCAACATTGTCATCGGGAATTTACATCATTTCCTGTATATGTATTTAAAAACAGGATGTTGGGAGGCATCCTGGTTTTCTGAGGAAGTTCACGTTGACAAATAAAGTGAAAGAAAGCGCTTAAATCCACTTGGCTTTGCAGCATCTTTCTCATTCTAACAGTCGCTTGTTTTTCAGTGTTTTCAGTGGTTTCAGTGTTTGTTGACACTTTCCCTAAATAGATTCCTAAGTTCATAGGTAAGTAATAGGCTAGCTGTTCTTGCAGGCCATTTTAAATCTAGTCAGTTTCCCCTTTTTGTGCTTTAAATAACCTATCCCATTTGGTTATAGATTGGCCTTACCCATTCCATGGTCGATAATTATATATTACTCCTAATGAGAATAACTGGAATTATACCATTCCAAAAAGAAACACTACTTAGAGGCTTCTTGGTATAGTTTGTTGTTAGTTGGAATTATACCATAGATAATTTAAGTGGACCCATGCATGGGATAATGCATTTAGGAGATGCCTCTGTCCATTAGTATTGCAGGGGCAGCCGTGGGGTAATTTTTTTGTTTCCTGCCCATAGATTTAAGTTGATCCTGAGTATTAAAGGGGTGAACTTGGTTTTATGTGGATCATGAGTTTGTTTTACAGCAGTGGTATCCTCTGCGAGATATACCTGTCCTTCCAAATCATTCTGTTAATGGTGAAGACGAGGTTTAGATCCCTAGACTGAATAGTTCTGATGTCATTTGACTTGTTGATATACAGCAAATCCATCAGTAATTGGTTGGTGGATGCCTTGTATGTCAGACACAGGTCACCTCTTAGCAGTTTGCAGGATTCCAAGTATAGTGACAGGGCTTTGAGTCAGTCTATGTAGGACATATTTAGGCCTTGTATCATTTTTAGTAAAGGATCTCTGTTGGTTTTCCAGTTGTTGCATGAGTCTGGATAGATACATGTCAAAGGGGGCATTATATTCAATGACTGGCCTAATGAGGGCCGAGTAAAGGGGGGAAATGACATACCTAGATCAAGACACAATTCCTTTGTTTATTGAAGGACTTTCTTGCAACAATAGACACATGTTGGTCAAACGTTTGGTCACTGCTGACATAAGTTCCAAAATCTTGAACAGCTGTGTCAACTCTTAGGTGTGTATTGTCAATGTGGTTGTTTCCTGGGGTAGATGACTTATCAAAGGATACAGTAATGCATTTTTTGGCATTTAGTTTCAGTCCATGATTTTGGCACCATTTATTTATTTGAGATAAACTTTCCTGCAGGATGACTAAGTCATTTGGGGATTCAGTTACTGCTCCTAGTGTGCAGCCATGTGCAAACTTATTCAGCCAGAGCCCTTTAATATTGCCTTTTACTTCAGAAAACTAGATGCCAAACAGGACAGGGCCCAGCACAGAAGTCCAGGGGATTCCCCCTGATGGCTGGTCTCTCTTTGTGGAGGTAACATCCCCTATTTTGATTATCTGTTTCCTATCTGTGAGCCAGTTGGCAATCCAGTGGTTGACATAGGGGTTGGTGTAAATAGGTTCATAGGTTCATAAGTAGGTACTAGGCTATCGGCCCAAGGGCCTACGTAAGCCTAGCCATCAAGGTTCCCTGCCTTACGCCACCCAAGAAAGTTATTTTCCTGTGCCACTGTTGAGCAGAGACACAGAAGTGATCCCTGGGGTGTATTTCCTATTTCCCATCCACTCATCAAGATTTTTCTTGAAGAGTGCTAATGAAGAACTTTGCTTGACATAGATGGGTAGCCTGTTCCAGTGTATGGGAAGTCTCTGGGACAGGAATCTATCCCTCCAACATGTCCTGTCTATTGTGGTGACAAGGTTTAGGTCCCTAGAGCATGTAGCTCAGAGGGATTGGGATTTCTTTAGGTCTAGCATGTCCAACAGCTCTGGGTTTGACATAGCTTTATATGTTAGGCAGAGATCACCTCAGAGTAGGCGATATGCTACAGAGTAAAGCTGGAGTTTTTTGAGGCAGTCAGTGTAGGGCATTTGTTTGAAGCCAGTAAGCCCCTTTGTGAGGTACTTCTGTGGCCTTCCAGCTGCTGCAGATGTCTTGTGAGGTACATTCCAAAAGGGGAGTTGTACTCTATAATGAGTCTAATGAGTGTCGCGTAGAGGGGAACAATGACCTCTTTTTTTGTGAATGAGAACCCTTTTATGATGAGGTGTGCCACATAGAAGGATTTCCTGACTACAGTGGCGATGTGACTATCAAAGGAGAGACTACTGCCAGTGTACCTGAAAATTTACTTTCATCCCATTCTTTGTTGTTCACTTTAATGCTGTCTCCTGTAAAATTGAGATGACAGAGGTGTTGCTAGTTATTACTGAGCTTGGTGCTGTCCCCCAACACACATGGAGCACAACAATGCTCAGTTATGACTGCAAATGGAATGCCAGAATTTATTTCTAAATACTGGTATGCACAGAAGTGATCATATCCCCTAATATTTTGCTCCAAGGCAACTGCCCCCTTCACTACACCCTAGCTGAGCTACTGGGTGGTGGCATTTTTTTAACATATTAAAAATGGGTTTATAGCACAGCTGATATGTTAATGAGATAATTTAGTGTGACTGTCTCTGATCTGTGCCAATAATATGAGTTTTCACCTCTATTCCACAATACCCGGTTTGCCCCAGCTCACAAACTGGCATTGCAATGAAATATGGGTACATTACTATAGCTTTGAATTTTACTAATAACAATGGTCATCACACTTACCAAATGATCATTGTGGCAGTAATTGGGCATGGTAGTCACATAGAATGTGCATGCTTGTAGAATCTGTCTGCCCAATGTCACACTTCCCCCTAGTACTGACTATCTGCATCACACTACTACAGATGGGCATCATACTGCTGTGCTGCCCATCAATATCTATCTTTAGGTGTCTGTGATGTGTGGAATTATACCAAACCTATCAGTTTCACTCTTGAACTTGAGATGGCAAGTGGGCATGGCCTTAGTAAGATCTAACTTGGGCAGGGCTTCTGCATGATGCAGCAAGGAGTGCCATATCTTTCTATATCTACACTTTTAAAAGTAGATGGCTGGCACATGTTTCTCAGGGCAGTGAGTGAAGTCCTAGGTATCACATTCTCAGGCAAACAGTGCCAACATAAAGTGCCACACAGACTTACTTTGTTCAGGGACAAATAGGCTTGGGAAAGGCAGCCTCCCTTTTACAGTAAGATTTCTCCTTTTGATGAGTCAGTGTGTATAAAGCCTGAATAATACAGTATATTTTCTTTTTACTGTCAAAAGTATGCTTTTTTTCATTAATTCAATAAAGCTTACATGGAGTGATTTTCCATGCAGGCATAGTGGCACAGAGCTTACACAGAAGTAAGCAGCCATGTGATGCAGTATTCAGAGTAGAGGGGCGTGTACAAGCGTGCAGACACGGAACTGTCCATGGCATACAAATCACCTCATAAGCAGGTGAATTGCATGCAAATGAGGGTGCTGCAGTGATCCAGCAAGCAGATAGGCAGTCCTTGAGACATGGCAGGTGGAATTCATGTACATGAAAATAAAAATTGAACAGGGGCTGTAAAAGCCCATTTAGAAGGTCAGAAATTGCATAGTAGGCACAGATATGTGCAAACTATGCCCTGTGTGTACAAAAGATAATGGAAAATAATTTAATATATATTTTTTTGTTTTAATACCCATATTACATTTGCACTGCATGCAGCAGCATGCAAACATGCCATTATGCAAAAAATATATATTAAAAAGTTTAAAAACTAAAAATAAGAAATATATGAGAATAGTGCATTACAGGGCCCTGCATGGAGTATGTACAATGGTAGATTTCAGTGGCTGCTAAGGAGGCAGGCCCTGGAATAGTGTAGTATCCAGGCTGTGTATATGGATCTGTATGCAAATGAGCTAGGGTTACTGAATAGCAAAAATGGGCTACTGTGTCCGCAGATAAAATCAGTGTAGTCCCAGAACCGTGTTGGTGTCCACAGAAGAGCTAACTGACATCAAAAGGAGGTGTGTCACTATATGTTTAAGGGGATTGGAGCTCAGCAGTGCTCGTTTGCGTAGTACGCCTGTCAGCTAAGCAGGGGGGGGTGTGTCCAGTGCTGCTAAGCTTTGTTTAACTGCGAGGTGTGTGTTGTAGCTGGTTTGAGCTGTGCTGAGCATGCCCATGCATGGCTGTGTGTCTATTGACTGCTGGGCATTGTTTACACCAGCAGTGCAGGTTTGCATGCCATGCTGCAGTGCTTAGCAGGGAAGGTAGTTAAAAAAAAAAGGGAAATTGCCAGTGAAAGCCAATCATGTACATATTACTGATAACCTCTGTTCCTCTTACACTGGGTCATTCAAATCCCTCAATGATGTACATGGCAGGTGGAATGCATCATAGTTAGCCAATTACACAGGCTGCATCTGCAGCAGACCACCATAAATTATGCATTTACTCTACAATCTGATTTCTCCCCCATACTCTGCACTATTGGAGTACAGACCTGGAAATTGTAATTGACAGAATGCTATCTGTATGTGCTAGATGCTGAGGTTTGTGCTGATGCTGCTGCTGACAATAGGCCTAGACTGAGAAGGAGAAGAGTGTTCAGGCCCAGGATAACGTTCCAGGAGCTGCATGAGCTGGAAATTGTAGAACACTACAGTGTGGACAGGGACATACTACAAGAACTCACCGACCACTGCTGCCCTCAACTCAGACCCAGAGCCAACAGAGAGGAACCCATCCCAGTGGAAACAAAGGTATGTATAGCTCTTGGAATTCTATCTACAAGTACTTTTCAAAGCTTGTCCTTACCCCCACTAGAGGTAGCAACATCCTTGACCTGGTCATTACTAACATGGGCGACCATTGCTCTATCACCTTCAAAATCCACATCCCTCCCACCACCCCACAAAGGTAATCACCATGAAAAACTTCTCCAAAGCTAACTTTGGGCTCCTAAAAACAGAAGTGGCTAACTTCACAGCACCCATGCAAACAGAGAATAGTTGCATGACTGCCGAATCATACACCAATGCACTGTACGAACACGTACACAAATGCATGGATCTCGCCATACCCAATAGAACCAAGATGCTCTCCTCCAAAAAAAGGAAGCCAATCTGGTGGTCCCCTGCCATAAACAAACTCTACAACAGAAGGAGGAAACTGATGCGGAACAAGGTGAAGTCCCAAGACTGGAAAAACTCCCTTATCAGCCTCAACAAAAAGTTGAGATCCCTCATCAAAACCTCTAAAGCTAGCTATGAAAACAGAATTGCAGCAGACAGTAAAGACAACCACAAGGCCTTCTATAGTTATGTAAAGAATCTCCACAGCAATATCCAGATTTGCTCTTAGTTACTGCCAATGGTGCCTCCTATACTGAGCCAATATTGCCAATATACTGGCCAACAGATTCTGTGCCAACTTTACCCCCCCAAAGGACCAATCACAATACCAGTAGATTGCCAGGCACCCAGTATTACTGCTGCACAGGTTAAAACAGCACTGTCCAAGGAATACAGCTTCTATGGGATCTGACAATTTCCCTGGCTGTGTTCTACATGAACTACAGAGTGAACTGGCAGCTCACTTGTGTGCCCTGTTCAATCACAGGCTCCACCTCAGGCTTTGTCCCTGCCAAATGGTGCACTGCTACAGTCATCCCTCTCCACAAAGGAGGAGTGACTACAGACCCTGGGAACTATCGCCCCATTAGCCTGACGAGACTGATACGCAAAGCTATGGAACACATCATCATCAACCTAATAAACAAGGATATAGGGAATCTCCAAACTCTGGATCCCACACAGTTTGGTTTTGTTAAGGGTAGATCATGCCTGTTCAACTTGGTCGACTTCTTTGAGTCGGTCTCCAGAGCTCTGGATGAATGCAAGGTGGTTCATACAGCCACCCTTGATCTGGCCAAGGCCTTTGATACCATTCCCCACTCAGGTATCATAGAAAAACTCACTAAGCTAGGCATCAACCCCTATATCACTAGGTGGGTTGCAAACTGTCTCACAGATAGCACCCACAGTGTGAAAGTAGCTGACTCCAAGTCAGACTGCCAACTAGTCACAAGTGGAGTCCCACAGGATTCAGTCCTCGGTCCTCTCCTGTTTGGTATATACTTCTCTGAAGTCCAGAACAACACGAAGGGACTCTGGCTGACAAAGTTTGCAGATGATTGCAAGTTGGGAGCTATTATTAACTCTCCAAGTGATGTTGACATCCTACAGAATGGCCTCACTGAGACCAACAACTGGTGTCATTACCATGGCCTTAAGCTCAATGTCAAAAAATGTGTTGTTATCCCCTTTGGGAAAAAACACAGTTCCCATGAATTACCACATTGATGGTAGTCCTCTGAACGCAGAAGGCATTATAAGAGATCTGGGAACACAGGTTGACATCAACCTCTCTTTTGATCACCACATTGCCCCTGTGGTCAGAAAGTCCTTCTATGTGGCACATCTCATTACTAAGGGGTTTGCATCCAGGAAGAAAGAGGTCATTGTCTCCCTCTACTCTTCCCTCATTAGCCCAATCATTGAGTACAATGCCCCATTTGGCATGTGCACCCATTTGGCATGTGCCTCTCCAGTTGTTGCAGGAGTCTAGTGAGGTACATGCTAAATGGGGCATGTGTCTCTCCAGTTGTTGCAGGAGTCTAGTGAGGTATATGCCCCATTTGGCATGTACCTCACTAGACTCCTGCAACAACTGGAGAGGCCAGAAAAGTACCTCACAAAGAGGATCCTAGGCCTTAAACACTTGCCCTATATGGACAGACACAAAAAACTCCAACTATTCTCTGTCTCGCCTACTTAGCTGCAATCTCTTCTTGACTTACAAATCCATGTCTGACCCAGCTCTGTTAGAAATGCTACATCCAAAGAAATCCCAATCCCTCCACACCACAGAGACTTCAACCTCATTACCACAATCAACAGAACATTCTGGAGGGACACGTTTATAACCCAGAGACTGTCCAAGCTATGGAATAGACTTCCCATACATGTCAAGCAGAGCAGCTTGCTGACCCTCTTCAAGAGAAATCTTGATGAGTGGATGGGAAATAGAAGATTCACTCTGGGGATAACTCCAGTGGCTCTACTCGACAGGGGCATTGGGAACTAAGGTTGGGTGGCACGATGCCAGGGTAATCCTATGGCTAGGCTTGTAAAGGCCCTGGGCCATTAGGCTAGTACACACCTATGACCCTAAGACCATGTGGGGTCATGATGGGGGTCTCACAGGCATTAGCATCTAGGGTACTCCACCAGTTCATGGATGCCATGCAAACACATGCCAGTGAGCACATTTATTTACCTCGCACCACTGAGGAGAGGGCCAGCAGTATGCATCTCTTCTACCATGTAGCACACTATCCTGAGGTACTGGGTGCCATAGACTGCACTCATGTCCACATCAAAGCACCGGCCAGTGAGGATGGTAAAGTCTACATCAACTGCAAGGGGTATCACTCAATTAACTGCCAGGTCATGTGCAATGCCTAGGGTATTATCATGAATGTGTGTACTGGCAGTCTTGGCAGTTATCAGAACTCCCATATTTGGCACACATCACAGCTGTAAAGGATGTTTGCTGGGGGGACATCCCATATGGTCATCTACTAGGAGATGCTGGCTAGGCACTGGAACCGTGGATGATGACACCCATCAGAAATGCACACACATCTACTAAAGAATGCCATAATGAGGCAAACGCAAAACTAGGAACATCAGAGAGCATGTATTTGGGCTGCTCAAGTCATGGTTCCTGTGCCTCAATATATCTGGTGGAGCCTTGCAGTACTCTTAAGCCACATCTGCACAAATGGTCACAGTATGTGTCATGCTACACAATATGATCCTGTAGAAGCAGCTGCAGCAGGATCAGCATAGGTAATTAAAACTCACATAAATGATTTATTTCGTAAAGAAAACAATGTGAAGCATTCATAAAGCACAACATGCATTATTAATCAAACGAAAAGCACAAAATGCATTACTGATTAAGTGAAATGTTTGAAACCATGATTTTTGCTAGAATTATTTGAAATACTTATGAGGGCATTCAGAATTACTTCTGATATTTTCCGAGTATGGCAAAAGTAGAATGAGCACACGAAAAGTATAATGAGCATGATAGAAGTCAAATGAGCATAACGAGTACAATAAAAGGTCAAAATGAGCATGGAAAAGCAAAATTACTGCATTTTTTTAGTAAATGACCATGTTTTTTTATATGAGCTACTATTTCACATTGACTAAAGCTATTCAAAGTATAACTAGAACTGTTCAAAGTATCCCAGAGTGTGCAAAGTGTTTGCAGTGTGTGTTTTATTACTGTACAATTATTTTGAAGAGTTTACTATGTGTGCAAAGTACAGTTATTTCGCAAAGTACAGTCATTTCAAGAAGTTTCTTGTACTGTGTACAGTTCATTCGCAAAGTGCAGTCTCTTACACTAAGAGTTGTTTTGCAAAGTACAGTGATTTCAAAGTCTTCTTGTGCTATGGAGACATTTTACAAAGTGCAGTTATTTTGAAGATCCTATTGTGCTGTTGAGCATAATTACAAGTTTATGATATTAATTTCTGACATATATGTGTGCATGTTCGTACATAATTCCAAGGGTCTTTATTACTGTGAGTTGACATGGCAGAGGCATTTTTCAGACCCAGTCCACTTGTGTTTGATCATAATATTGCAGATAATTGGAGAGTATTTGAGCAGAAATGCAATATTTTCATACAAGCAGCTTTTTCTGATAAAGATGCATGTACGAGGGCATTTTTTTCTGTTTAATCTAGTGAGGTCAGTAGCCATTGAAAGAGAGAGTTCATACGTGTACGTGCCAGCAGTATATCCAGGAGAAGGGGAAACCATCATATTGTTGTACAAGCTGAATCAAGGGAGTACTCTGAGTGCTTGAAACATAAATTTAGAGAAATGTGCAGCCTCCAGGCAAATGTTACATTGGAGAGGCAGTTATTTTTATACGTGAGATGAAAAGCCAGGAGAAACTTTTGCAGCTTATATTATTAACTTGAAAAACAAGGTTAAAACGTGCAGCTTTGGTGATTTGAAAGATAAGTGGATAAAGGACAGGCTTGTGTGTGGTGTTATTAATGCTGCAGTGAGAAAGATTTTGCTTCGAGACAGTGATTTAATGTTGAGCAAAGCCATAGAGATTTGTCAAATACACGAGCTTACAGCAAGGCACACAAATATGCTTGTAAGTGATAAGAGCATAGTTTCAGCAGCCTCTAGAGCAAATGTAGACAGAATGCAACATGTGGCTTACAGAAACAGGCCTAAGTACATGGCAGCTGTAGCCTCTGTAGGATTTCCAGGGAGCGCCCGTAACTTTCCAGCAAGTTCTTAGACAAGCTCAGTAAAATGGACATGCTCAGTGTAGCACAAGAGTGAGTCAGCAAAACCCAAGTCAGGCCTCATTGTTAACTGTCATAACTGTAGTGCCAATCCTGAGTTCAAAAGAGTGAAGTGCTTAGCATTTGGTCAGCAATGCCACAAGTGTAAAAAATAGAACCACTTTCAAAAGCCTTGTAAATCAAGCAAGCCTCATTCATTTATTAAGAAAGGTCACTCAAAAAAAGCAAGCTGATCATATAGAAAGCTGCAACTCTATTTCTATATAGATGGTGTATCAGTGGTTGGTGAAAAGGTTAATGCGGTGGTAGATTTGTTGGCAAAAAGCAAAGTGTTTTGTACTGTCCTGATTAGTGGTAAACCCACAGAGCTCAAAGTGGACACTGGTTCAAAGTGCAATGTTATGTCAGCAGAAACATTTGCTAGAGTAAGAGCTGGTGAACAACTTAATTTGGCCAATTGTGCGAAGCTCATTGCTTGTGGAGGTGAAGAGATTCAAACTGAAGGCTCCATAGTGCATTCATGCTATTCAGCTGGGAACAGTTACTTCTTGCAATTTTAAGTATTCAAAAGACAGTTATTATTAGGTCTCAAAGACAGTTTAAAAATGAAACTGCCTTCTTTTACCAAAGAAGTCCATCATGTAAGCGCATGTTCTAGTTTCAGTTTCACCAGTGCTATTTTCACAGAGTATGCTGATATTTTCGAAGACAAGCTTGGTAAACTTCCAGTTGTGTACTCCATGAAAGTAGACCCAGAGGTCAGTCCAGTGGTCAAACCAGCATGAAGAGTTCAGATAGCTATGCAAGACAGAGTCAAAGTCCATTTAGATAAAATGGTGCAGCAAGGTGTGATTTGTACAGTTACAGAACCAAATGAATTGGTGTCTTCCATGGTAGTTGTTCATAAGAGACTTAATGCATTAAAGAGACCCCACCATCCTATGTGTACAGATGAGGAAGTTGCTACCCTCATTTCAAATGCCACTGTTTTTTCTGTCTTTAGGCTTGCCACCCCTCCGTTTTTTTTCCGGACTATCAGGAAATCAAACCGATTCTCCGGTAGTCCGGAAAACACTGTACAAACTCCGGTATTCTGTTTCAAAAAGGAAACAGACTATCGGAGTTTGTAAATCGGCTGATTTACTATGCTTTTTTTTACAGAAAAGCATAGCAAATCAGCCAAAAGGAGGTGGCGGGAAACAAAAAAAGAGGGCGTTCCCATTGAGTGATGCTGTCGTGACATCACAAAATAGGCGGTATGTTTGCGGGAGAGGGGGTGGGGTGGGCGGGGTTACTGGTGACGCGAGGGGCGTGGCATGGCTCCGGTTTTAGTCGTGAACGAAGGTGGCAACCCTATCTGTCTTAGATGCAAAAAGTTCATTTTGACAAGTAATGCTTGATCACAAATCTTTGCTACTGACTACATTCAGTATGCCATTTGGTAGATACAGATTTCTCAGAATGCCTTTTGGAGTAAATTCTGCCAGTGAAGTCTTTCAGCGTTCGATAGGGCAAATTTTTTCAGGCTATCTGTGTGCTATAATAGTAGATGATTTATTAGTTGGAGGCAATGGTGAAGCACAGCATGACAGAAACATCAGGAAATTTCTGGAAAGAGCACATGAAGTGAATCTAAAGCTCAGTCCTCTGAAATATAAATTCAGGCTACCAGAAGTTACTTATGTTGGTCATTTATTTACCAGTTTGGGCTTATGACCAGATCCTTCCAAACAAACAGGCATTCTTGAGATGCCAGCTCCAGCCTTACAGCGTTTTCTTGGTATAGTTAACTATCTGGGCAAGTTTATACCAGACTTCAGTGAATTATCAGCACCTTTAAGAGAACTGACATGCAAAAAGTTTACCTGGTCATGGTTAGAACAGAAAGCATTTGATGACCTGAAACAGAAAATTGCCAGTCCACCTACGTTAAGATACTATGATGTCCACAAACCAGTAATTCCTTCCTGTGAGGCTTCAGAGAAGACCAGTAGCCTATACATCAAGAACTCTTACACAAATTGAAATGCACTTTGTTCAGATTGAGAAGGAACTTTTGGCAATTGTGTTTGCATGTTTGAAGTTCCATGATTATATTTATGGTCCAGCTATCCAGATTAAGACTGATCATCACCCTCTAGTCACTATTTTAAATAAGCCTATGCATACAGCTCCAGCAAGACTGCAAAGAATGATGCTCAGATTGCAAAAGTATAACTTCAAAATGGTCTATACAAAAGGCAAACTTCTTTATCTGGCCGATACCTTATCCAGATCACCCAAAAGTATCATAGAAAAGCTTAATGCAGAGAATTTTGAGTTTGATGTCATGGAAGTGCATACATTTTCTATCACAAGATTTGATGAGCTAAGAGATCATACAAAGACTGATCCAATTTTGCAAAAGCTCAACCACTTCATCAATGTTGGATGGCCATCAAAGCAATCTAGTGTACCACCTGAAGTGCAAACTTATTTTCCTTACAAAGATGAGATGTTGATGGAAGATGGTATTATTTTTAAAGATCTTAAAATTGTTGTTCCTGCTTCTTACAACATGAATACATCCAGATTTTGCATTGTGGCTACCCAGATTTTGAAGCTACCAAAGGAAGGGAGAGAGGACTAGCATTTTAGCCTTCTCTGTCAAAAGATATCAAAAAAGTACTTGCATCCTGTTCAGTATGCAATATTACTAAACCACATTTGCAGAAAGAGCCATTTCAGCTAAACCAGATGCCTGAACTACATTGGTCAACAATAGCCACTGACATATTCGAGTGGAATTGTCAACATTATTTAGTGTTGCTAGACTCTTATTCAAATTGGTTCGAGACTGATCTGCTACCCAACCTAACATTTAGTACTGTCATTACCAAGTTGAAACATAATTTCTCAATCTATGGTAGTCCACAAAAAGTTATTTCTGACAACGGTGCCCAGTTTACCAGTCAGCTATTTCAGAAATTTGCAAGAGTGGGACTTTATCCATGTTACCAACAGTGCTGAGTACCCGCAGTCAAATGGCCTAGCTGAACGTGCAGTACAAAGTGCAAAGCAATTACTAGAGAGGTCAAAGTGTGACAATACCAATATTTTCTTGAATTTGCTTAATCTCAGAAATATACCCCATGACAATTTACTTGGCTCACCTGCTCAGTGACTTCCATCTAGGCAGACCAGAACAATCTTGCCTATCGCTTCCAGTTTTTTGGTGCCTAATGCTAAAAACACCAGAGCAATCAAAGCCCAACTATTCAAAAAGTGTTCATTCCAGAAGTTCAACTATGATAAAATGAACAAATTTCTTCACCTATTGAAAGGAGAGATAGTGAGGATGCAGACGGGGAAAGGTTTTGATCGAATTGGTCAAATGAAAGGTGAATGTGCTAAGCCAAGATCTTACTTCGTAGAATCTGAGGGTATAGAATACAGAAGAAATTGCAGGCATCTTCTTCTGGTGTCTGAATCGATATCACAGTATCGCACCTGTGATACAGACTCAAGATCTCAGAGCAACCCAGATGATGTTCCTGTTGAAGGACATGTCTCAGTACCTATTCCTGTTCCTGATTATGTCCCAGATGTCCCTGAAGTTGAACATTCATTAAAGACAGTCCCTGTTGCTAAACCCAGTCCTAATTTTTATGTCACATGATCATGTCATATTTCCAGACCTAGTCTAAAATACCCAGCAACCCGGACATGATTGTTTCACTTATAATTAGTTCTGCATAACTGCATGTCAAAAGATTATTTCTGTACAACTGCATGTCAATGACTTATTTCTCAAAGATGGGGGATGTAGATCAGAGTGTGTATTATGACTTTAAGAAGCATTTTAATGTGAGGGCATATGAGTATAAATAGAGAGGACATGCAGGCAGCAGTGCCATTTTGAGTGAACAGCCAGAGTGTTAGCATGTATGAATGCAGTAATCAGTCTGTTTATAAGTTTATTTAAGTTTGTTACTAAGCTTCAATCCTGATGGGTTTGTATGTAATAAACCTGCTTGAATTGAACCCACAACCATTCATCTGTTTTGTCCTGACTGGACGAGTGACACCCATTACCTTTGTGACCTTCTCAAAAGTTTATCAAGACTTCAGTAGGTATGACCTGCATTTGATGAAATCAAACTGGGTTGGGTCCAGTGTCTGACGGTTTCCTATGTCCTCATTAATCATTTCCATTATAATTATTTCCACGGCTTTGCATGTCAGACTAGTTAGACTAATGGGTCTGTAGTTCCTGGGATCAGTTGATGGCTGGCCTGTGCAGAGGGATGACTGTTGTTGTTTTCCATTCATGTGGCATGAAGCCTGTGCACAGACAATGGTTGAATGGTGACACCAGTGGCCCTGATAGGTTAGATTTCAGGCTATTTAGGAGGCATCCTGTAATATCATTGGAGCTCATCAAAGCTGTATGTTTGGCCTTAGAGAGCACTTCTAAGATCTGCTCCCTTCTTATAGCTGGAGGTTTTATCTGAGATGGTATTTCCTGGGTGAGGCTAGGGGTCAGGGTGGGGCTAGTGTTGGTGCTGAATTTGTCAGCCAGAAGATTTCTTATATATCCTGGTATATACATTTCTGAATCATGCTATTATGGTTGATTTCATCGTTTGTATATGCAATGACTCTCATTTTCATATTGATGCTCATTTGTGTGTCATTGCATAGTCTTCACCATAAAAACGTTCTAAATGTGTCAAACTGATTTGCCCATAAAAAGCATGTATGTTGGGTGATTTCAATTACCTAACTATTAACTGGAGTATGTGCACTACTAACATTGGACATACACATTAATTCCTTGACTAAATGTTATCTTAGAAAAAAAAAAAACAGCCAGCCTACATACTGGGGGTCAGTCTTGTCTTAACCTAACTGACCACTGCCTGCACCACTCTTGCACCACTCCTACCAAATCTCCATCCATGATCATATCAGATCATAATTCAATGATCTTCTCTATCAAGACTTCAAACAATAATATCACTGCAGTGAACCAAATTCAAGGGCTTTAAAAAGTATACCTTACAAAACTTTATGAGAATCTCTCAAAATTCTGTTGTAATGTTTTCAGTTCCCATGCAACCTCAGTGGCTAACTATATGTCATCATTTTGTTCACATCTAGTAAGGAGTACAGCCCAACCAGTCCCCAACTGGACCAGTTATAACAAGAAATCCAAAATAAACCACATTGGTCACCTACCCACACTGAACTCTACAATAAAAGAAAAAGAAATACTAAATGTTTACAATAATTGCCTGTCCCTACAAAGGACTGTATCAAAATAATCTCTAAGGTATTGAAAATCAACAAAAGGAAAGTTAAAGCTAAACATAAACTGAAAATATCATGCCAATAAAGATAATCGCAAATCATTTCATTCTTTATATACTAAGAAATAACACCTTACAATGCTCTACACTGAATTATAAAGCCATTAAATACTGTGACCCTAAAGATATACCTAATGTAGTAGATAATATATTTAGTGGTAATTTCATATCAGCTACAATTATTGAAATTCAACAGAGTCCCTGCCCCCTCCTGTGATTACTATGGAGCAAGTCTAAACTGATCTCTCTAAGGCCGAGCATACTGCATACATAGGCCCTAGCAGTGAATTTCATTGCCTAATAAATAGTTCCAAATATGCCCTGTCCTATCCTCTTCTAAACCAAATATGGAGCATTTGACACAATACACCCTCAAACATTTTTGACAAACACTAGAGATCGGGTATGAAACATTATGTTACCCAGTGGATAGTCAACTGGCTTACAGACAGGACCCAGGAAGTTAGAATTGGGTATTCCACATCTACAAAGACCAATCACCAGTGAAGTCCTTCAGGGATTGGCCCTGGGACTGTTACTTTTTGGGTATCTATTTCTCTGAAGACAAGTCAACTCTGTTGAGGGATATCTATGCCTGGCATGTCAGGCATGTTTGGATTCCAGTCTGATGGAGCTCCTGCATATCTGCAAAACAAACAGCACCAGAATTACCCATTCTAAAGACTTAAACCTTGTGTGTGATATAAATAGGACCTGTTGGAGAGATGGGTATGTTTACCAGTGACTACCCCAGCTGTGGAACAGGTTCCCAATCCATGTGAAGCAGCGTTCTTCCCTAATCCAATTCAAGTGTAACTTGGACAACTGGATGGAGAACCATAAGTTCACCTCTAGTTTGGCACTTATATCTCTAATGGACAAAGGCTGCCTATAAATGGTTCATCTCCCAGGTCCCTGCTTGCAAATATTTCATCTCCCAAACTCCTGTTTACATTACTAAGGCACCAGAACTTGTTAGATTTGGGGAGCATGGCTAGGCTTAAAAAGCTCCCAGTGGTCATTAGCCTAGTACACATCTCTGAACCTAAACATCTCAATTTAACCCACTTCACAGGCTGTGTTCCTAAAGGAAATAACTGTTTTGATATCCCAACACCTCAAACTCCAGTAACTATGGACCAATGAACCAAATAAGCTTAATCCTAAGACCACAGAATGCATCATATCAGACTCATTAAATACCAGCATTTAAAACATTAATGCCCTGGACCCATATATTTTTGGCTTTGTCGAGAGAGGGTAATTTTTTGAAAAGGTCATGGAAGCTGTGGGTGGTGGTTATGCAGCCCATACAGCATGCCAAGATCAGGACTATGCCTTAAACACTTTAACACATGCAGGTACTATAAATAATGCCATGACCTAAACATTGACCCGTATGTTGTAAGGTAGACAGCAAAATGGCTGTCTCTCAGAAAAGATGTAATTAAAAAAGCTAGAGTTATCTTAGAAAGCAAAAAAGGTGACTCCTAGTGAACTTCAGGACTTTGTGCTGAGATTCCCCCCTGTTCAGCATCTATTTCTTGGATCTTCAGACTACAAACCTGCACCTTTGGCTTTTTAAGTTTGCTGATGAATATAAGTTGGGTGTTGTAGCTCATTTAACTTCCAGTAGTGTAACACTAGTGAAAGGACTAGACTGTGCAAATCACTGCTCATCTTATTCAAGTTTGCTAGCTCTAACCCCAGCACTGACCTTCCCCTAAACCCAACCCTACACATTCTCTCTTAAAAATCCCTTTCCCTAACAGTTTCCTGTTCAGACAAAGTGTGCCTGGATGTACTGTTATTTTTTATTTATTTTTTTACATTTATTTTTTGTAGACTGATCTCAAAAGGACAACATTTGCCCTTTGTAATCAGTTAAATGTGTGGTTTGGGTGTCATTTTGTAGGTTTCAGCATTGTGAGGTTTTGTGATTTTGTTTTTAGGGGAAAGGTGGTTTCTGTGGGTTACTGAGTTTTTGATGATTATGAAGTTGTGTGTTCAGGATTGGTGCTACAAATATATGCATGAGTGTAGACTCACAGATTTATGTATTATATTAATAATCTTCACACATTAGAACACATCCTGCAATAGACATCAAAATCCATCCCTCAGAAAATTATAATGAGAGACTTTAATATTGATTGGTACTACTGCAACTCATTAACTCCTACTGATCATACTAACCTCAATGGCTTCACCAAATTATTCAAACTTCCAGTAGAGTTGTCAAAACATCAAAAAAGGAGACAATCATTGACTGGATACTAACAAACAGACCTACTCTATCAGTACATTCTGTGTGTCTCCCAGATAGCCTTATTGACCACCTACTTACCTATGTACTCAGGCACCGTATAATTCCAACAAAACTCATCACTTACCACCAAATCAGAAATAAAAA
This sequence comes from Protopterus annectens, assembly GCF_019279795.1. Lineage (NCBI taxonomy): Eukaryota > Metazoa > Chordata > Ceratodontiformes > Protopteridae > Protopterus > Protopterus annectens. The sequence continues at coordinate 218,060,849 of NC_056751.1, forward strand.
AAATAAATAATAATCCCCAAGACTTCATATTTACACTCAAAGAGACAAAGTTTGGAAAAATGGCGCAATAATAAAAGTATGGCAATTCGACAGACATATATTGAACTAAGAAATAAAGCAAAAAGTTAAATCTGACAGGACAAAAAAAAACTCACTATAGCAACATCCAATTAAAACATCAGAAGAACCCACAAAAGTTCTGGTCAGCTATAAAAAAATCCTACAACCAGAGCAAGTTAGCATACCATCCCCATTAACAATCAATACCACTGATAATTTAGCCATGGAATTCAATAAATATTTCACAGAATCCATAATAGCCATCACAAATTGCAACTGCACTTCACCTCCTCCAACCTGCTCATCATCAAGTCACAATGCCAATAACTTTTCCTTCCAACTATTCTCAACAGCTACTATAAAAAATACCTAAAAAAGCTCAAACCCACCACCCTAGCAGTAGATAATTTACCTGCTGAATATCTTAAAATTGCTGCTGAAGCCATCTCCTAACTGGTATCCACTCTCATAAATTGGACCATCTCAGAGCACAAAATCCCAGCAATCTAGAAAGCATCACATATCATTCCATTACATAAAGGTGGCAACTCAAAAGAACTGTCTAACTTCTGGCTTATAGATATCCTATCTCCAGTATCTAAAAATCTTGAAAAAATGCATTAGTTCACAAATACTACCATATCTCTTATCCAATAATCTTCTCTCTAATACACAGCATGGTTTCAGTCCTAACCACAGTACTACCACTGCCATTATTAGCTTTAAAAACATTGTTAACCATCTCTGGAATGAAGGCGATCTAGTTTCCTCCATTTTTCTTGATCTTTCCAAAGCGTTTGATACAGTCTCACATAACAAGCTCTTAAACATACTTTCAGAGATTAAACTCAGCAATTCTGCTCTAGCCTGGTTCAAGGACTATCTAACTGGACACCAACAAGAGGTAAAATGGCAAAATAACCTCTTTCCACTATTGGCTGTTACTTTGGGAGTTCCACAGGGTTCTATCCTTGGCCCTCTCTTTTTTCACTATATTTAGTAACAATCTTCACATTGCTACCTTTCATGCCACCTTGGTCCAGTATGCAGATGATTCAACCCTGATATGTGCTACTCCATCACTTCACCAACTCCAACAAATAACACAGCAGTCCTTCACTGCAGTGGAATCTTGGCTATCCAATGTAGAGCTTATAGTCAACCCTAATAAAATAAAGCTTATGCTGTTTTATCCCACAAGAGGTGCAGACCCTCTCCCATCTTTCAAAATCTCTTTATCATACAATACCATTATTACTCTTGTATCCCAAATCAAACTCCTAGAGGTTGTTACAGATCACAACATGAAATTTGATATACACACAGCCCAGGCAATAAAAAGGTACACAAAAAACTTGGTACCCTATACAGGAGTAAGTATTACCTAGGTAAAGACACTAAGGTGATCATTGCAAGAACTCACCTTGTCTCTACCCTTCTGTGTTCATCTCCCATTCTGACAAATCCAAAGAAAGTTGACCTTGGTAAACTAGAAACTTGTTCTAATAAAATTACAAAGTTTGCTACAGAATCTACTTACAGATCCCATCATTGCTTGGCCATTAAATAACTCTCATGGCTAGAATTCCCCAGTCTACTGGCTGACAACCAACTTCCCATGACCCATCAAATAATTAACCAACTAGAAAAATCTCCATCTCTACAAAATCTACTTAATTATTACTCAAACAGCTGAGTATTACACTCCAGTAACAAATAATTATTAAGCATCACCAAAAGTAAAACTGCTGTGGGTGACCCCCTTTACTCCAACCGCATAGCCAATATCTGGAATTCCTTACATCTAACCATGCAATCCACTACTAGTTTGTCAAACTTTAAAAAATTACTCAAAACCTACCTGCCTAAAGCACAGATTTGCTTCTGTACTGACCCTGGTTAGTAATTAGCTTGCACAGAACAGCAAATGAATTTGCAACCTATTTCCTTTTTCTTTGACTGGGCTTTGCTGATGAAGTTCTAATCTGTTAATACAAAAATGTTATCTCATTATGCTAAGCTGCTCTATAAACTTTAACCTGTGAATGCAAATAAGCATAAATATTATGTTTTCTCTCTGTTGCCTACACATCTTTTGAAAACATAAGCCATTTGTAATTCCAAACAAGCATAAATCTGTATGTTATTCTCTCTATTGCCAAAAGCATCTCTTGTATATATCATGCCCTTTAATTCTGTAATATATGTCTGTTTTCGCTTTTTGTATCAATGCATCTAAATTTGTTACATTTAGTACTATGTGGGAGCTTTTATATTATTTCTGTTTTTTTCTATTAAGACCAGTAGCTCTGTTGTATATAGGATCAAGGGAGGTTACAAGGCTAACAGCCCTATGGCCCTTACAAGCCTAGTCAAGTTCAACCCATGTTCCCATGGGTGCCTGGTTCAAGCAGACATAAAAATCAGCACCTATTGCCCCTGTCCAAGAGGGACACAGGTGGAACCCCCAGGGTGAATTTCCGGTCACCCATCCAATCATCCAAATTGTGCTTAAATATGGCCAATGAGGGGGTTTGTTTAACATGAATAGAAAGCTTGTTCCAAAGATGGGGCAACCTCTGTGAGACAAATCTGTCTCTCCAGCAAGTTCTGTTGCTGTCACATACTAGGTTAAGGTCCTTTGAGCGAGTGACTCGTGTGCCATTTGACTTGTGAATGTGCAGCACTTCCATTATAGCTGGATCAGAGATTGCTCTATATGCAAGGCACAGGTCACCTATGAGCAGTATGTATGACACAGAGTAAAGTGGCTATGATTTCAGTCTGTCTGCATAAGACAGATCTTGAATACCCTGAATTTTCTTTGTAAGAAACCTTTGTGGTCTCTCCAATTGCTGCAGGTGTTTGAAAAGGAACATACCAAAGTAACCATTGTACTCTATTTTTGGCCAGATGAGGGAAGAACAGAAGTGGGTTATAACCTATTTTTTTTGGAGGCAATACCCTTACTTATGAAATGAGCAATGTTAAATGCCCTTTTTATTACTGTGGAGTCATGGTGATCAAAGTTAAGGTTGTTGTCAACCTGTGTGCCCAGATCTCTCACCACCTGACTGTCTGCTTAGGGTATTGCTATTGATGTGGTAGTTTGCAAGAACATCAACCTTGCTGAAGGAGATGATAATGCATTTTTTTGCATTAAGTTTAAGGCCATGTCTTTGGCACCAGTCATTAGTCTGTGTAAGACCTTCTTGCAGGGTGCTGATATCACTAGGGGTTTCAATGATCGCTCCCAGTTTGTAGTCATTAGCAAACTTTGTCAGCCACAGTCCTTTATTTTTAGCCTGTACATCAGAGAAGTAGATTATAAACAGTAAGTGTCCCAGAACCAAACCCTGTGGAACACCACTGGTTATGGGTCTGCTGGAGGAGGTGGAGTCCACTATTTTGACTGTATGAGTTATATCAGTGAGCCAGTTTGCAACCCACCTGACAATGGGTTGATACCCAGCTGGGTGAGTTTATGAATGATGCCTGAGTGGGGGATTGTGTCAAAGGCCTTGGCTAAGTCTAGGTAGGCCATACGCACAGATTTGCCCTTCTCTAGGGCTTTGGCGACTGTCTTGAAGAAGTCCAAGTTTAACAGGCATGATCTCGCCTTGACAAAGCCAAACTGTGTGGGGTCAAGCATTTGGAGATTTCCTAAATCTTTGCTAATAAGGTCCATGATGATTCATTCCATGGCCTTGCAGATAAGGCTGGTCAGGCTAATGGGAATATAGTTCCAGGGGTCCGTGGATGTACCGCCTTTGTACAAAGGGATGACAGTAGCTGTTTTCCATTCCAGTGGGATGAAGCCATTGCTTAGGCTGTGATTGAAAAGCGTGCTCAATGGTGATGCTAATTCCTGTTTAAATACATGTTGAACATAGCACGGAATGTTGTCTGGTCCCATAGAGGCTGTGCTTCTGGCCTTGAAGAAAGCATTTAAGACCTGCTCCCTGGAGATACTAAGTGATGGACAGGTGTTAGGGATGCTTTGGGACAGAGACAGGGGAGTGAAGTTTTCACTGAACCTGTCAGCCAGCAGGTTTGCTATATCTATAGGTTCTGTATATGTATTGCCATTAGCTACGAGTTCAGTGCAAATCTGAGCCTTACCTTTGAGGTTATGAATGTAACTAAAGACTGTCTTGTGGTTATTCTTAGTTAGGAAAGCTAATTTGGATTCATAATTAGCTTTGGAGGACTTCACTAGGAGTTTTATTTGCTGGTTTAAGTTGAGGAGGGAATGTTTCCAGTTTTGAGACTGTTCCTTTCTACTCTTAGACAGAAATTTCTTTCTCCTATTATATAGCCTATTAATGGCAGTTGTCCACCAGGCAGCTTTGTTTTTCCTTGAAGATCTTGCTTTGGTTCTATCAGGTACAGCAAAGTCAATATAACTGTACAGGTGCTTGTGTAAAGCATCGGTGTATAACTCAGCACAGGTGTCTGTTCATCAGTGGGGGAAGGGGCTATGAAGCTATTTATGCCGTCATGTAAGAGGTTGTAATTGGCCTTGGAGAAGTTTTTTAATCTAGCTGTTGCTAAGTGTGTGTGTGTGGGGGGGTCTTGTGTTATAGTTACTTCTAGCGAGACTGATTTGTGGTCAAATCTCACCAGGGATGACCACACATTGGAGTGGTGCAGCAGTCCCCCATGTTGAGCACCACGATGTTTGAGCCCCTTGTGGGTGTGCCAACCAGCTGGTTCACAGCATTGGAGTTAATGAATTCCAGGAAACTTTGGGAAACTGAGTCAGAACACGTATAATTTACCCAGTCTATGGACAGGTAATTAAAGTCACCCAAAACCAAGGTGAATGGTTGTATCTTGATTGACTGAAGTAGATCCAAGTAGGCTGAGTGTCCTGACTCATGGAGGGTGTCCTACAGCTGGCAATGACCTGAAGATGGATCTTACCTACAGTCAATTGCACCTGAAGTAATTCAAGGGTATCATGCTATTTAACCAATCTAGAGGAGTATTTATCTTCAATGAATTTTGATACACCACCTCCTTTAGTTCTCATACCTTCAGTTTGTGGTCTGAATGTGTGGAACGAATGTAACCTGGTATAGCTGGGGTGCTCTCTGCAGCCTTAAACCAGGTGTCAGTGACTGTACAAATGTCAGCATCTCCCAGGGTGAGGACTGCTTCCAGTGATTGCAGTTTCTGGTTTAGACTCCTAGCATTTAACAGCAGAACATTTTATGTTGGGAATTTTGTTCTTGTGACATTATCTAAAAAAGGCAATATGGGAATGGCAAGAGCACATTAGCCAGTAACCGAAATTCCAGGGGTGACAGATGAAGACCATCTCTGGCAAAGCATTGAGGTCTGTCAATCATGTCATCCCAGGCTGATGGATATTGGATCCCCTTTGAATGACACCAGAAACTAAGCCAATTGTTGAAGTCAATAATTTTTTTGTTTATATTGAGGTATCATCCTAGGCGAAGGTAAAATGCTGCTTAAGGCTAGGGACATACCTGCCTGACATACATAATCCAAGAGCTCAATCATGTCTTTCTTCATATAGTCCAGTGAGGTATGTTTCACGTTATTGACACCAACATGGACGATGACGGAGACATAACAGTACCTGTTGTTGAGGGACTTGAGTGTGTGTGTGATGTGGCAGATCCTGGCACTTGACAGACAGCTGACCATGACCTTTTCCTTATCCATCCTGGTGAGAGGGACATCTGTGTGTCTCACAACTGAGTTGTCTATGACTAAGATGTTTGTTTTTGTGTTATGCCTTAGGGGCTTGACTGGTGAGATACTAATGCATGATATATTATATGTACTATGTTCTGCAGAGGATGTATTATGTGAAGGGTGCTAGTGATTGTGTTTGTGAGGTCTCTGATGTTTAGGTAAGCTTCTTTTAAGGACCTCCACATATGTAAGTTTATGTGTTGTTGGTTTGGTAGGTGCAGGAGGTGAGGTGTGCATGCTGACAGCCTGCTTAGTATCAGATGGACTGACTGGTGAGTGAGAAAGCCTGGATTCAGGTTCTTGATATATATGCATCTCTCACATAATGGATTTGAGTGGACTAGAAGAAGTGAGTTGTTAGTGTACATGAGGTGATTGCTACATTACCTCAGGATATCTTTGTCACCCAAGCTGGCTCGAGAAACTATGGGAAATTGCCCATCCATAATGCTAGCTAAGTTGATGTGGTCCAAAAACAAGGAGAGAACAGAAAGGAACAGGTAAAGTAGATGACAGAAGTGGACAAAAAAATAAGAATGGCTAGTGGGTAGAATCTGTGCTGGTACCTCAGGAGCTTCACTGAATATATCACCTGTCAGTGAGGGACAATCATGAGAACTCACTGATGGAGCACCAGAAGAGTACTAAGAAAAAATTTGCAGGCAAAAGTGTCTGCGTCTATAACCACCAGCAGTGCCCACCACTGCACAGCAGTGCTTGATGCATAAATGCAGTGCTATGAAGCAACCAAGCACAAACTGATCTAAACAAATTAACCAATAAAAAAGCTCAAAACTGAGCCCTGATCCAGCAGCCTTCAATCAGATGAGTTCTAACTGCACACTCCTGCCACTAGGGTGCAGGTGAACACTCTCTGACACAAGATGGCCTGGTTTAGTGCTCAAGTTATACAAATGGAACTAGATTCAGCAGGTCTGAATCTAGACTATGCTACAGGAAACACAGTGCAACAATTTCAGAACAAAAAAAAAGTTCAAATAAGCAGTGATATGATAAAAATGCAGTTCAAATGTATAATATACAGTGAGCAATTCTAGTTAAGTTTTGCAGAGATCAGCAGATGGCCTGGATTTGCATGTGTAGCAAATGAAAGCAAACTGACATAAACTAATTAAATGTGTACTATTACTCTGTTTTTTTTGTATTATATGGAGCTTTTCTCCCAGGGCCTCCACTGAAAATGTACTAATTGTCCAGTTGGACTTTCCTGGTAAACAAATGTAAAATAAATGAATGAATATATATATATATATATATATATATATATATATATATATATATATATATATATATATTTATTTATTTAGGGAGAGAGATGTACACACGTATACCCACACACACACACACACACACACACACACACACACACACACACGTGTGTGTGTGTGTGTGTGTGTGTATGTGTGCATGTGTGTGTCTCTCTCTCTCTCTATATATATATATATATATATATATATATATATATATATATATATATATATATACATATACAAGTCCAAATAAATGACCAGCACCTAACCATTTATAGATACGGACTCATTTAATGCAAAATTCAGACAAATCAGACAGAAGTTTCGCCTATGCAAATGTATCTGTTTGGAGTTGTACTCCTGCTCTCTCTCTCTCTCTCTCTCTCTCTCTCTCTCTCTAACTCTCTCTCTCTCTCTCTCTCTCTCTCTATATATATATATATATATATATATTCGCACCTATGTGATGACTAATGTATGAATATAGGACTTGCTTTTTTAAAGTAATTGTTTTAACTAAGATGTGACTAAGTGTTTGTAATGTTTAGTGATTAAACATATAAGGAATGATCACAAAAATAGTTAATTCCACCAGGAACATTTTATTTATTTTGACTACTGAAGACTATTTTTGAATTTGACCCCCGGATTTACTAATCTTCCATGCAGGACTAATCTAGTCCTGCATGGAAGCGGCAGTTGAAGAGGAGGACGGCAGCACTCCATGCATATTAATGAGGATGCGCTGCCTGAACTCCAAATGCTACATGGAGCGTGTATGAGTGCAGGGGGCGTGTCTGAGAGCAGAGCTTGCAGAATAAACATGCGCCTGCAAAGTAGAACAGAAGAATGTGTAAATAAATGAGCGAGACAGCTCACAAGTGTCCGCATATCCCCACCAACAGTCCACATATTGATGAAACAACCCAAATGCGTGGCAGAAACCGCGTGTCTGAGAGAACTCTCAAAGATACATAGTGAGACCAGCGTTACAATAATGAATCTCAAAGAAAAAGCTCAACAGTCTCATATAATCCTCAAGGCTTGCAGATGAATAAATTCCTTCAAAATTCAACAAGTATTCCTTCCATAAATCACCATATAACACCGACAGGTAAAAAACAGTGGTTTATTCAGTTACAAAAACGTTAGCGCTTTCACGGACATTCAGCTTCCGCTTCATCAGACGTGATCTCAGCATTCAAACAACCCTTTTTATATGTCACATCCAGCATATATCGTACTAGTTAAAATTCATGATAAACATAAAATTAATCATAAATAAATTAAGGGGCACACATTCATTTAAGCCTCTGCCCCTATGTGCTGCCAAACGAAGTATCCACTTTAGTTCTGCCTGTTCAGAGAGATGGGTATATATATGTATGTATATATATATATATATATATATATATATATGTATGTATATATATATATATATATATATATATATATATATGTATGTATAAAAAAATAAAATAACATTTAAAAAAAAATTTTTATTTAAAAAATTGT
>NC_056751.1:218093796-218171296 GCF_019279795.1 Protopterus annectens
AAACCAGAGCTTATTGGATGAATGTTCTCCCAAGGTATTTCTAAGGTGTGGAACATCACCAGCCCTTGTACATAATGGCATTGGGTGATGTAGTGGGTGAGAGATCCTCAAAATAATTTTACCCTAATCATACATTTACATTTGCCAGGGGTGAGGTTCAAACCTTTTTCTAACAACTTTTACAGATCATTGTGCTACACATTTACCACATGCACCACTGACCTGGCATGATATAGGTTTCCCAACAGATACTTGTAAGGTGGATAATATCTGCAGGACTGCTAAAGTCAGGCTCTGAGATGTGTACTGCATGTAAATGGGGACAAAATCTTTGGGGTGCACACATACATATGTAAACACATAAACACTCACCACAGATGAGATTCAAACCCATAGCTGTGTAGCTTCTGGTACTACATTGTTCCAAATTGTTGGCATGCACCATATAGCTTATAGGGTTAGCCCTTCTCCAAAGGTATATTTCAAGGTAGATGACATCAGCAGCCTTGCTAAAGTAGGGCAATGGGAGGTGTATTGACTGTAAATGGCCTCAAAAGCATTACTCTCTACAAACACACACACAGGGTTTCACAGTTGCCATGTCTGGGATTAGAACTCCTACCTAACTAATACATCACACTATAGCCTTACATAGTTATTGCACATGCCATGGAGCTTAAAGGGCTGAATCTTCTCCAGGGAACCATTTCAAGGTGACTGACATAAGCAGGGTTGCTAAAGTAGAGCAATGGGAGGTGTAGTGACTGTAAATAACCTCAAAAGCATTGCTGTCTAAAAACATGCACAAACTCATCACAGTTGTCATGTTTGGGATTAGAACTCCTACCTAACTAGTATATCACACTATAGCATTACACGGTTATTGCATGTGCCATGAAGATTATAAGGCTGAAACTTGTCCAAGGAGGTATTTCAATGTGGCCGACATCAGTAAGCTTGCTAAAGTAGGGCAATGTGAGGTGTAGTGACTGTGAATGGCTTCAAAATCATTGATCCCTACAAACACAAACATAGTTTCACAGTTATCATGTCTGGGATTAGAACACCTACCTAACTAGTACATCACACTACAGCATTTCCCAGTTACCGCACACACCGCAGAGCTTATACGGCTAGCCCTTATCTAAAGGTGTATTTCAAGGTAAATGACATCAGCAGCCTTGCTAAAGTAGGGCAATGGGAGGTGTAGTGTCTATGAATGGCCTCCAAATCATTGATCCGTACACACACAAACACACACACAGGGTTTCACAGTTGATATGTCCGGGATTAGAACTCCTACCTAACTAGTACATCACACTATAGCATTACACAGTTATTGCATGTACCACGGAGCTTACAGGGTTAAAGTTTCTCCAAGGAGGTATTTCGAGCTTACTGACATCAACAGGATTGCTAAAGTAGGGCAATGGGAGGTGTAGTGACTGTGAATGGCCTCAAAAGCATTGATCCCTACCCAGACAAACACACACAAAGAATTTCACAATTGCCATGTATGGGATTAGAAATCCTACCTAATTAGTACATCACACAATAGCATTACACAGTTATTGCATGTGCCATGAAGCTAATAGGACTGAAATTTTCCCAATGAAGTATTTCAAGGTGACTGATATCAGCAGGCTAGCTAAACTAGGGGAATGGGAAGTGCAGTGTGTGTGAATGGGCCATAAACCAGTCCTCTGGAAACACACACACAACACTCAGTCACACACAACTTTACATTTGGCAGGACTGTGTATATGGCTGCTAGATGAATAATGACTTGTAGTGTCATGTTAGACAGTTATCACAAGCACCATAGACACTATAGTGCTGAGGACTACCAGAAGCAAATGTCTACATTGATAGACATTGGCACATCATGCGATATTGGCCAATTGGATGTGTGGTGGGTGGGGCATGCCTCATGATAAGAAGCTCTTTGTCACTGTCTCTCTCTTCCCCACATCTCTGTTTGTGTATGTTTGACCTACTGTAATGTGTTGTCCTTGGATATACAAATGGACACCATTACACAATGTGTGTATTCCTATACGATGTGTCTGCAAAGCATGACTGGTGTACAATGTGGTGTGTGCCCAGAGATCTGCAACAGACAGATATGTAAAGTCCACTATTGTTGTCAGACATGGACTTCATTTCTGTAAGTATGGGAGCATGCCCAGTATGACCTTTCTGTATTTTGTTGTCAGACATGAGCTTCGTTTCTCTAAGAGTGGAAGCATGCCCAGTATGGTATCACCTTCTGTACTGAATGTGTGAATCCATTCCAGGTAGGTTGTACTCCACTGCAGGCATTTGTGTTCTACACCTACAGCTAGCAACCTGTTTCTGCAGGATATCTGTAGATAGGTTGACAATTTGGAGTCACAATGGGCAAAGGATAGTGGATACTGTAACTAATTTTGTCTGTGCTGCTTGTGCTGCATGGTTTTGATGTTAGCAGAGATATTCAGACATATGTACTATATTACACTGTGATGTATTATGTCATCAACTACTGACAGCTATACTTATTTGCTCACAGTAATTTCCTGGGAAATACTAGATGAATGAAGCTGTGTCCATTATTGTGGTCTGCAGTCTACATATTCTTGCACACTCATGCCATTCTGGAGGGGGAGCTGCAGACACTTGCTGATGGGTCTGTGTAAATGGTCCAGCACTTTGATACTTTGGTGGCTGAGGATCCCATGCTTGTACATCTATCAATGTGACAGAATGGCCATATCCTGCTGTGGCCATACCTCTCAGCTGTACAGATTCACACAGGTTACACAGACAGAGGGCTCATATATCTGGACATTTCCCCTTCATATTGTGGTTTACAAGCAGGTTTGTAGCCACCCATTCCTGGGTTTGCAGCCAGGGGTAGTATGGACACACATCAGAGTTTCAGACTTCAAACACTCCACGGCGTCCATGCTTCTACCCCCCCCTCTGTTATTCTATCCTCTTCCTAAAATTATGCAAGTGATATCTGATAAGTATCCCTATAGTTATCACTTCATCCCAGCAGTATTTAGAGATTGGTCCACAGTTCATGCAGTAGGACACGGTGGACATGCTACTGGCATTTGTTGACATGGCCTTGCATTTGTGTTCTGTGGACTGTGTTATGTCGTTATTTGGGACTCCATGAGATAACATATATTGGCAGTATGGGTGAGACACAGGGCTTTGACAGAGGACTGTAGGACATTTGGTAGTGATGCAGGCCATCTGTAGCAGGCCAGTGCATTCTGTCACTCCTACAATCCCAGGTTGCAAGCCACTGGATTCCTCTGGGGTGACAGGGTAAGTGTGCAAGGTGTTAATGGCAATAGTTTCTGTCCTTATTAACCAATTGGTGTAGATGCTGACAGGGTGCTGCTTACAGCTAGGGATACACCTGCATGGGGCACCTCTTCAGCATGATGCATTCTGTGGGTATTTCCATACAGAAGTGGGGGTCACATTGTACTCATTCCCAACAGCAGGGATATGTCCTGTGATGAACCTGTGGCTGATGGTGGGGTGAGCTGAGTGCATGTGTGCTATGGAAGCTTCTTTCAGCTGACTCAGAGATATATGTGGGGTATTCCCCTTATGCTGACTTGTGTAGGGACATCAGCAGTTTCTCAGTACTTCATAACTGTACCTTTTGTGGTCTGCAAGTGTTTGGCCAGACTACATCAGTATTCCATAATACATAGACAACTAATTTGCTGCTAACCTGTATGTACAATTCCAAAGGTGTGTCCATTTGGTAGTAACATTTCATACACTCTCTGTCTAGGATACTTCCACCAGTGTAATGTGTGTATTTCTGGGCCCACATTCATGCCATGTCCACCTTTCAGATGGTGATAGATATTAAATCCGAACAATTAGTATGGATTACTGCTGGATTGGGTCTTGCTGGGATGCATTATGTTTGGCACTGCAGTTGTCAGAACTTGGTCCTGTCATCAACAGTACTGGCCATATGTCACCGGGGCACAACCTTGCATGCCTACATGTTGACCACTTCCACACAATATATGACACACAACAACCTAACACACAGAGCCCTGCATATTGTACACGTGCAACAATCTATTCTGCTAATTTGGCCAGATCAGGTAATCTGTGCTCCACTGTTATTATACCCACACGTACATGTTGCTACATTTCTACATAGGATTGTGGAGGGGGGCACACCTGACAATTGTAAACATTTGCTATGACTGTTCTGGTATTTCCGGTACTCTGTTGGCTTCCATTTCATTCTCTATTCTGAGCTATCATGCAGACTAGAGGCATATCAGTGTAGTACAGATCTTAGGTTTTATTGACTGCATTTCAGTTTCAGACTTCTTACCCTTCAGAACTAACATCCAACTGCCTGAACTGTTGTATTCTGTCTGTGTAGGTCTAGAGGGGGGCTGTTCTCCATTGCCATCAATCAGAGGCCTTAGCACAGCCTTTCTTTGTGGTCATCTACACCTGTCCTGCTGGCTGAGACTGTTGTTGGGTATGTGAGCCTCACTGACATGCATGTGTGTGTCCTATGGACACACATTGGCCCACCACATGTCCTGCAGTTGGATTTGTCACCTTGTCTAATACTGGCTACTATGTTGACACCAGTATTTGTTATGGATTTAATGCTGCCCATATAGGTGTCTACTATCTGCTTCCATCCCAATCCACCACCCAATTGCCTTGCATGCTCACATCTATACCATAGATACAAGCAGAAGAACATACTACTCCATTCAGCAATTGATAGAGAGAGTGACTTACCTTGTGGCTGTGTCAATATTGAGGATGGTGCTGGAGGGCTGACTATGTCGGATGCACATAGTACGCTCCCTATACATAGTTAAGCACAGATAGTGTCATGTTTGGCATTCCTTTTACTGTATGTGTGAGTCAGAGAGAGGTGTCATTCCCTGGGATCCTACCATGTCAGTGTATGCGCTATGCGTTGCCTCTTTGTCAAAGCCTGGGCATACTGGGCATGCCTCCTTCTGCCTACAGTGGCAGGCTCAGGTTGTTCCTCCTCCAAGTCAGACTCTGCCTGTACTGGCCTTGGCAATGGTTGGGGGGCTGTGTGTCCCTGCCCCATGCTGTTCCTGGTGCAGCTGTTTTCACAGGATCATATTGTGTAGCATGGCGCATACAATGAAAATCTGGGTACATGTAGCTAGGGAGTAGTGTAGGGCTCCACTAGATATGTCCGGGCACCGGAAGTGTGACTTGAGCTTCTGAAACACACGCTCTATTATGATTCTTATTTGTGCATGTGCCTAATTATGGAGTTCTTGTTCGGGTGTGTGTGTGCATTTCTGATGGGTGTCATCAGTCACGGCTCCAGTGCATAACACGCATCCCCCACTAAGTGGCTATATATGATGTCCCCAGTGGCAAATCTCTGGTACAGCTGTGTCACATGACAGATGTGGGAGTCATGATAGCTTCCAGGGCTGCCAGCACACATATTCATTATAATGCCCTGGGCATCGTACATGACCTGGCAGTTGATGGAGGGGAAGCCCTTGCGGTTTATATAGACCCTACCCCGCTCACTGGGTGGTGCTTTGATGTGTATGTGTGTGCAGACTATAGCACTCACTACCTCAGGGTAGTCTGCTATTTGGCGGAAGAGATGCATATTGCTGCTCATCACCTCATGGGTGTTGTGGAAATATATGTGCTCACTGGGATGTGCTGACATGGCATCCAGGAACTGGTGGAGTACCCTGGATGCTGATGTCTGTGAGATCCCCATGATATCCCCAGTTGGCCTTTGGAAGGTACCTGGGGCTTGTATTCTTAAGCCTACACAAACCTTGGTATCCATTGGGATGGGTTCCCCTGTGTTGGCTCTGTGTGTGATGTGTGGCTGGCATAGCTCAACAGTTTGCTGTAGGAGGTCCCTGTCCACCCCATAGCGCTCCACTATCTCCAACTCAAGTAGCCCCTGGTAGGTTACCCTGGGTCTGTACACTCTTCTCCTTCTCCTCACTGTGGGTTGGTCATCACCATTCTCATCCTCACCACCCTCAGCCTCTTCCACATATTGATTTATGAGAGCAAAAGCCGTCCTTATCATTTTGTTAGTTTTGTTAGGTAAAATTTCCCCATTTGTGTACACCAGTGGTGTAGAGTTTGTGGGAAAAAACAGAGTGAAAGGTGTTTGCATAGTTTATAGAAGTGTGCTGGGCTGCTGCCTGTGTAATTGGCTGATTCTGATATATTTCACCTGCCAGCTATGCCAGTTCTCCTTGATTACCTTCCTACTGCTGTTTTCCATTCCCATTGCCTTCCTGTTTAAGCCCCAAGGTGCGCTGTGCAAACCCAGTGCTCAGATGTGAACAGAACTGCTATTTCCTGTTTTTTTTTTTTTGTTTACAACCCAGTGCGTGGCGTGCAAAACCATTTAGGCAATGTAAATACTGCTAGGCAGCTTCAGACACACCCCTTCCTTAGCTGTGCTTAACTAAGTGCAAACACAGGCCACAGAGCTCCAATAAGTTTACAGCATGCATGACACACCTCCTTATGAAGTCATCTAGCTCTTAGGCCTACACCATGGTAGTACTGCACCTACACAGTTGGGTGCAAGCTAGCACTGAGAGGAAATCTGTGATTCAGTATCATTCCCCTCATTTGTATAAAATTGACTGCTAATGCATGCTTACAAAACCGTCAATCAGCCTTCCCCCTTAGCAACCACTATTCCATGGTCTTGTTGTGTTATGCATGCCATTGACTATTATGGCAAAATGCTGATTTTGGTTTAAAAGCTTATTTTCAGCTTTTTTAATTATTTTCGGGCCAATCCCGTTTGCGCACCACTGCCCTACACTTAAACAGCTAAGATCAGCCAAAAAAGTTGTTTTATATAATTTTGCACCTTTTTTTTCATGCATATGGCCATATATTGGGCATCTGGCATGCCTAACCCTTATAATACATGTGTTGTTATGAGCTGTCATGCCTCAGTTTTGTAGTTCGCAGAAATGTATTTAGCTACTGGCTGAATACATTTCTGCAGTCTACACTATTCCTGCATGGATGCCTGCCTGCTTCCTGGATCACTAATTCACCTCATTTGAATGGTTTTCACCAGCAAATTTGTTAATTAGCATACAGGGACTATCCGTGCAGGAATAGTGCAGGAGCACTTGTGCATGTCCCGGGAGCTCATTCCTGGATAGCACATCAGCCATATTGCCTGCAGCAGCTCTTGCACTATTCCTGCATGCCATACAGAGCTTGCTGAATCCTGGGGTATATATATATATTTACATATAAGAACATGAATGATTCAACACTATTTTCACTTACAAGTACTAAACAATTGTAGTAGTCAAAGCAGTTGTTCAGTACTATTTAGTATGTGTACTGAATGATATATTTGAAAAAACAACAGGTGTCTTCACAACTCAGATGGCATAGTGGTTAACTGCTGAGACTATAGTGTACAGGGTCCTTGGTTCAAGACCTGCAAGGGTTGTTTATTTTGTTGCTAGGCAGAACAAGGACTGTTGGATACAGAGTGGGTAAGGCAGTTTTGAGCAGCTTTAAGTGGGTTTGTGCAGGTTTGCATAACCTTAAGCGATGCTAATGCATGGTTAAATGAATAAGCGCTTACACCGTGCAGGCTTCGCTTACCAGTGCACAAATCTGCTTAGCATTTGCATTTAAGCAATGCTCACACCTGCTAAGCATAGCTCAGCCCTGGTAACGTGTGCTCACATTCCAGTCTGCTAAAAGAGCAGGGTAATGACATCTTTAATAAGTGTAATTCCATGTACATAACATGCTTCTATGTGCTGTCATTACGGTAGCAAGGGGTGTGAGTATACTGTATGGGATGGGTAGTACCACAATCTTTTCTCTTTGTATGTGTTTCATACTTGGGTAGTATCCCAGGTTATATGCAGTCACACTTGCATGTAGTGTATCATTATATTACTACTTTTAGCAGTGATTTTCCAAGTAAGAGTAGATTGCAGATTGCAATACTGGAACCATACTCCCCTGCATGCAAAGCTGGACTCTGTGTAGTGACTATCGTGTTCTTGGTGTATGACCTGTATGTTTTTATGCATCTCCTATTGGATATTGATCTGATATGTTGATATTAACTGTAGACTACTATGTTTTTAGGACATGTCATTGAGGACTGATGTCATGTAGTAATGGCATACCTATCAGTTTCAGACATCTGTCTGTCAAAACATTCATCCTAATGCATAACCTGTTGACTAGCTACTTTCTGTCTTTTCTCTGTACAGATGTGCAGATGTCAGGTATTCATCTTGGCTGCTTACAGGCAATCTGATTGACTGACACATGTTTGTCCAGCTGTCTTATGAATGCCACAGCTAGGAAACCCCACTCTGTATGCACCACATGCCATGGATACATCAACCAGACTATCACAGTCAACAGAACATGTTTGGGTACAGGTCACTAACCCAGATGCTGGCCATGTTATGCAATATATGTTGCATACATGTCAGTTGGAGCACCTCACCTGCACTCTGCAAGAGAAAACCAGATGACTGGTGTTGAATTTAACTGTCACCCTGGGGATCACTCAAGTGGCATCAGTTGATAGATGGCCTGCTGACAACTGGCATGATACCAGTGTACTCACATGCCTTACTCTTCTCATCTCTCCATGGACATTAGTCTGGTACACACCTAGGAACACCTGCACCTATAGACCTCAGTATTGATAAATGTGTCAGTGTGCATTATTGAGTATAATATTAACTGTGTGTTTGCAAAGTTGTAGATGAAAATCCTCTGAGGGCCTTCTCACACACTACACCCCCCCCCATTGCTATACTTAGAAAGGACTGCTGCTGTAATTCACATTACATGTACTTTGTGACACTCTTCCCCTATGGACTACCTCAAGCTAGCTGTAGCAGCATAATACTGTTCTCCAAATGGGTAGATAGCCGTGGGTTACCTTCTGAGTCCTTGAAAATGTGAGTGTGTGTGTGTGTGTGTGTGTGTGTGTGTGTGTGTGTGTGTGTGTGTGTGTGTGTGTGTGTGTGTGTGTGTGTATGCATGTGCAACTGTGTGTGAGTGTGCATATTTATAGGAGACAGCATTCTGATGCCGCATTCTCCAAATACACTAAACCTTGCCATACATTATAAGGGATGGTGATGTTGCTGACATTAGAAGAGCCATGACGAACCCTCACCTTACTATCCCTGTGGTATGTGCAATAAATGCATATCTCTGTAGTAGCACTGATTAGATAGACAAAGGTTTGTATTGCAGTCCTGGTCAATGTATGATTGTGAATATGTCAGAGCATTATCATGAGTTTCAGTGAGTGCAATATCCAATGTGGGGTGTGGGTGCTGGGTATACTGTCTTTACACCATGGTGCCACCAGTACATGTCCCAAGGTTCACTGTATGATGACTGCTGTCACCATCAACCATACAGGTAACCAATTGCACTATCCAGCCCATTGATGCATATGCTGTGTGCAAAAACTCTGTAACAGTATGGACTCACTGACAAGGTAGTTAGCACTGCTAAACCCAGGTCTGTCAAATGTGTCTATGACTGTATGTGTTTGTCAATGTGTATACGACAGTATGTTATACTATGTATTGTTCATTAACACCCAGTACATCCCCCATTACCATACTGTACAAGGCCTGGTGATGTTTTTCACTTAACAGGAAGCTCGGGACATACCTCACCCTAAAAGCTCTGTGGTGTGTGAAATTAAGGCTAAACACATTAGTAGTAACAAGTACCTAGGTAGGGGTTCTACTCTCAATGTTACTAAGTGTGTGTGTATGTGAAGGGATCTACTTCAGTTTGCAGAAAATATATGTCCCAAGAGATAATTCGTCCGAGAACTAACTGGCAAAAGGTAACATTTCAAAGCAATTATCTTGTGGAAATTCATTCCATCAAAACTAGTAGTGGATTTGTAAATGCCCTCTTCCCCAGTGTACAGCTGTACAGTGATACTGGAGTTGGTACATATAGTTCGGTGGTTGTTGTGGGCACAGCCACACACATTGGGGTTATTGTTCAGCGTACCCCCCCCTCCCCGCTTAGTATGCTGTTATACTGTACAGTTTATGTTAACAGGTTAAGTAGTTGTTAATCACACTATGCATGGTTCTACACCACCCCACATCCTCCAAAGTGGGAGGCTCTGCCACCCACACCAGCACACCCATGTTTACCAACTCCAGGATTACAGTACATTGGGGAAGAGGACATATATCCTGCCAGTATCATTGTCAATGATATTAAACTGGTGGACTGATTATTTATTGATATGATGTTTTGGCAATTTAGTCTTGGTGAAGTTACACAGGCCAAGATGAGTTCACTGCAAAATGAAGTACATCCATGTGAACAATATTCTCTGTGTATTGCATCAGCACCAAAGACTCTGTGTGTGTGTGTTATTCACAAACATTTGGTGTGTGCCACCAAGTACACTTACCATTGTCCACTGTAGAAGACCTGCTTACATCACCCACCATACACTCACCTGTATACACCCCTCAGTCCTATCAACCATATGGCACATGTAGTAACTGTTATACAGACCTGTTACTTGTGTTCAGCTGTACCCGGGATATGACAGTCAATGTGTCACCACTGTGCCACTCCCCTTGTAGGAAAGGACAGCAGACCAACATACTGCTGACACATAGACACCTAGAACATAAACAGAATGCATTATGCAGACCAGTCAGTGTTAATGACAGCTATAATGCATCATGGCTGGAGAGCTACACACCCTGATGTGTAAGCATTAATCATTCCAGCTGACAACACGTTAAACAGCATTACATTGCTAAACCTTAGTACATTCACCCTTTGCATCAGAACCATATTAGCATGTCCCTGCATCAATGGAATGGATGACAGGGATGTGGCACAGATATCATCATATGCACAGGGTGTATTGTGGGTTTGTCAGAGGCCTAGACTGAGCCATTTGGTTGACATCATGTGTGTGGGTTAGGGGGTGCTTTATTAAATGGGCTGTGCAGACGTGGTGTGTGTAGGTATGGAGGTGCCCTAGCTGTGTTGGTGATGTATGTGTGTGTATGTATGCACACATTTCTGCCATGTGGCTGCCCTATACAGGAGTTTGTTGGACAGCTGCAGACCATATATGGCAGGGTGTACAGTTGACCATGTCCTGCCATGGACACAGGAAATGTGCCTGCCAGGGGTTGCATGGGCACTACCAGGCAGAAGCCCAGATATATTAATCTCCCCTGATGATGACAATTGTCTGCTGGATCTGCATCCCTGTTGTGACCAGCCAGGACAACATGCACGTGGCCTGCTGCATTGTGGTATGGACAGCACCCCCCCCCCCTGCAGTGCCAGTGCTGGTACTGCCACTATGGGAGCGGCTGTGAGTTGTTGGATGCCCATGTAGACCTCCACCTTTTGGTGTTGATGCCCTACTCTCACCACATGCTCTACCACAGATACCACATGCTCGAGGATTTCCATCATCTCACCCAATCGTCTATCCATGACCTTTGCAAAATAATGGTGGGTACCTGCAAGATCACAGATGTTGTCATGTACAGCAGGAAGAGTAGCTCTCTGGAGCCTCAGACTATCTCTGATGTAATGTTCCATACATGCCTGTGCCTCCGTGATGGCCCAAAATATACATCTGGTGATACCTGCTGTGGCACCTCTGCCATGTCCTTGGCACTTCTGCCAAGGACATGATGGCCAGCAGCCCTCCCATGAGCAACCCTGTACATCTGCCTGTGTGTTACCTTGCTGGTCACCTGGCTATGGCTGCTGTGTACAAACACACTTTCCATAGTACCCACACTTTCCTGTCCCATGCCACCAACTGCCATCTGTCCCTCATCTATGTCCACTGGTGATGGGGTATGTATGGGCATTGTGACTGTGTGTAGGGATGGGGTGGATATAAGTGGGATGTCAACCAATGGCACAGATTCATCCCCTGACAAACCTCCCTGTGCCTCACTATGCTTATCATCATTGTCAGAGGCTGTATGGACACTAACATCAGTTTGCCTGCAGGAGGGACCCTGACTCACATCACTACCTGTGTGGGGCAGACAAGAAATGTAAATTAAGACTTGTACATTATGATGTACTTCTACACATATACACACTTACAGGTGAGGTGGCAAAAGCATATTACACAGACCTCTGTACCCAACAATTGACATGCATGACATATGGCACTCAATATCAGGCAGTGCAGCCATTCTAAATCCTGGTTACAAACAATATACATATGTGGGATGGATGAGTCATGTTAGTAGGTGATGCCCCTTCCCTTGGACACACTGCACCCATTTACACATTAATGCTGTGCACTTGTGCAGCACACTGTCATGCACTGTACACCATACCTCACAACTATACAAATCATTGCTGAATATGTTAGCTGGGTAGCAGTTATGTTTGCTCTGTTCTTCACAACCCCTATGTGTTTGTCTGACACATGACTGGGATGATATGAGGACAGATGTCACTAATGAATGACTGACATTTAATTGCCAGATCTCATCACCATCAGTTGATGTACGTGCAATAACTTCTGTGTACACTGATGACCTTCTAAGCCTCATGTGGATTTCAGGAGCATACACACCCCTGTTGACATGGCAGCCTCTTCTATGATATGCAATGGGGCCATATTACTGCAGTAAAAAACATTACACACACCTGATATGTGACATATGACCTATGCAATCCAATCCTGTGTCAGATGACTGTCAGTCATGGAGATGCTGACTGAGATGCGTACCATATTGGGGGTGCATAACTGTGCACACCCTTAAATCAATGGTTTGTTGAAGCACCTGCTAACTGAAATACAGCAGTCACTATTCCTGGAAGGGGCACAGTAGCATGGCACATCCTTGCCTTTGCATAATTAGGTCCATCTTCCCTAAAAAGTTAGCACAACTCTGCCAGATTGCATGACCAGCTCATGTGCACAGCCCGTGGAAGTCACACAGGGGCTTCAGTATTGCTGTGGAGTGTGTGTTATGTGTGGGCCAATTCATAACCTTGAATGTGTTAAGATACAGCCATTTTAGCTAGCTTTGGATGTATGCTTCAGTTAACTGTTGTATTTGAAGATGACACCCCTCCCCATCCTCAGCCGTATTGCAGATGCCTGACAACTGTGGCCCACACATGAGTGTTAGTTTGCAGTGTTCCATATTCACTCCACCATGTCTACAGGCCTACTTTCAGGTAATGAACAGCAACTGTAAAGGTGTACACTGGCACCAGCAGCCTTCAAGTTGGGGGTGGTGGCCCTGATGTGATGTGAGCTGCTGCTTGTGTGCCACACATAACTTTAGGACTACTATCTGTAGGTTTGAGCTTTGGTCTTATGACGCCATTACACATTGCAACACATGCCTTTGGAAGACCTGGGTCATCCTTTTGCTACCTGTAAGGAGGCCAGGATGATGTTTCCTGTGAGATAAATCTTCCATCTACTTACCCTAACCCATAGGGCACACTTATGCAGACTCCATGTGATTGCTGATGCAGATAATACACAGGCTGGACTTGCTAGACATTTGTGTAACTGCCTCAGTGTTGCTGCATGCATCTGGGTAGCCTACCTGACCAGTTTGCACTATGTATTGTCATCTGTATTAGATGGTCATCTGTGTCTTGTCAACATCACTGTCATCCCATATTTAATACACCTCTACATGACTGTCTGCACTGTTTGCCATGGAATATACAGTGGTGAGGTAATGTTATTTTACCCTACTCCTGACTACTTCTTTTCAGATATGGGATCCATGTCATGCCTTGGAAGATGTCTGCAAGCCATGGCTGCCTGTTTTGCATGCAGCTAGCCAATTGTCATGGACACACTTCTCAGACAGCAGACCATTACATAGTGTGACATAGAGGCCTGTACTTGATGGCAGGTGTGTACTGCAGAAGAGTGAATGCTGTCACTACATCACAAGCTGCCTCCACAATATGTTAATTGGAGTGTGTGCACACATATACTTCCAGTGTATTGTAAGGTTTGTAAACCCCATATTTATTGTCCTAACATAGAATTCTATTTTATACATTAATTGCACGTTAAGTGCACATTATGGGTTGTAAAAGGTGTGGAACATGTTATTTTGCTCTGTCATTGTATATTTCAGGAACAGTTGACACCATCATAGGGATGTGTACACTGTTGTATTGACTGTATGAGGGTTATGTTTCATACATGTCCCTACTGTAGGCCATTTGTCCCAGCATTTGGCTTGTTTCTGTCCACACATCTTGTACTGATGGGTTGTGAGGTATACTGCAGGACTCCTACCTACCCTTCACCATGGTGACCACTGTGATGCTGTGCAGTTAACACCAACACAACTGAACATGTACATCATGCATTATAGGTAGGTGTGATAAATGTGTATAGGTCATATAGCATGGCCTTAACGTGGCCAGTGTATTGGCAAATATGAACAAAATAACCCCATACTCACCAGCCACAGACAGACCTACATAGTTGTGGGAGAGAGGTAATTTCAGTAGCCACTCATGTGATATTGCTGCAGGGGGAAGCAGCATTTCAGAACATTAACAGAACAAACAGCAATACTACAGAATATGCAGTCCAACACCATAGATGTGAACATCTGTGCATTACTAAACTCCTGCTACAGACTATCTTCACTGATATATGCATGCAGATTCTCTACAGATAAACATGTAGAATCAACACTCTTCTAGTTATGTGCACTGTAGACTTACCTGCATACTCCTCAGACATTGGTTGGGTGCTACCCCTCTGAACAATGCTGGGTTCTGCTTCATGGTGGGTGTGCCGGGCGGGTGCACCAAGGCTGGCATGGAGCTGTTCCATACATGTCATTAGGGGCTGGATGGCTGCACCCCTACCTGTGGCTAGCCGCTCCCTTGCTACAGCAGCTGCTCTGTTCTGTGCATGATGCAAAATTTCACTGGCATGATGACTGACCTGCTCATAATGCCAGTTCTGTTGTCCAACATCATTTAACCTGTGGACCAGTTCTTCCCACAGGGCTGTTCAGTCACGTCGGGCTTCTGTGCCACGTCTGAACAGGACATCATACTACTGTATGAGATACTGAATTATTACATCATTCTCCAATAAAGTAAAGGCTGGTAGCTTTCCTCGTGGCATGGTAGCTGGAAGATATAAACAGGAGAAAAGGTTACATGACTTCATACAGTTGTCTACTTGCACATCAACACAGAATATTACTTGAAAATATTCCAAACTACAACCTAACCCTATAATCAGCTGTCATTGCACTTCTGGCCCTGACCTATCTTATTCCACCCAATGTTGCACAGTTAACTCCATAATCCTCTATTCTCCATTCATTTCTGTGTACAGGGATGACAGTGGCCATCTTCCATATGGATGGTGGCAAGTCTGGGTTTGACTGTATTGTGTGATGGAGCTGTGAGCACATGCCTTAGTTCAGGTAAGAGGCAGACAGTGATGTTCTCATGGCCCAGGGAGACTTGCTGTTTTTGCCTTCAGTAGGCATTATGTACATGTTTACCATTGATGAGGGGGTAGTGTATTTGATGTGCATATCCCCCTATAGAATATGTGTGGACAGGGTGGCACTGTTCCCACCTAACCTGCGTGATGCATGTTGCCTATATCCATGACATGTGTATGAGGTGTGTGTTACCGTCAGTACAGGTTGAATTGTGTTGGTGCCTCTGAGACTGACTACATATGTGGAGACACACTGTTGCAATTGTCCTTGGTGGTGTGGTTATGTCTGATTTATAGTCAAAATCAGCCTTATGCAATGTCAGCTGTGAACATACATGCTTGCTGAGATAGAGGTGGACTTGCCTCCAAGTTGTTGGCTGTGGCTGTGCCTATGTGTCCCTGTGCAGCCAATATAGCATCCTGTTATGTGCTTTGTGTATCACTGCTGTTCATCAAGGGGGATTACTCTCACCTTGGTGGAAGCTACTTTTACAGGTCAGGTACTGCTGATTGCATATAACTACAGTGGATATGAAGTGTATACATCCCTTTTACAATGCCTGGTATTAGTGCAATTGGAACATGACACCACAAAAACTAATTTCAGATAAATTCACACCTGTAATGTGACCTCTATCCTTTACAATTTGATGTAAAGCATAAGAATTGGGTCTGTGAAAACATATGTGAAATAACAGTCAGTACAATAAGCCAGTTGAATGAGTGTGCACATACTTAAAGTGATATTTTGTGTGAACACTTGTTGAGATAACTATAGCATCCATTTGTCTTGGTCTGCACACTCAATAGAATTTTACAGCTTATGGGTCACATTTGGGGTGTGGAACATTTTTGAAAGATTATCTGTGGTCTAATTGTCATATAGCACACAAACATGGCATTACAACAAGGGTGTGTACACTTTTGATCTCCACTGTATATAGGTGTTGCTATAGCTGTTAGTGTTAGGCATGGGCAATGGGTCATAACACAGATGAACACTTCACTGATTACTACATAATAATCATGCCGACTGTAGTACCCATACCAGTGTCAGGGCAATGCAACAAGAAATAGTTGTACACATTTATTTCTGTTGTTTGCACTGACACTGATATTACACACATGTGCAACATGAGCACCATATTTTTCCAACTGCTTGTAACCCATGGTATCAGTTTTGTGCCTTCCAGCTGGACATACACATACATACATGTGCCCAGGGGTTACCTGGTATACATTTGTGTTCCATGTTAGTATGGCACACTGTATTCACAGTCTTGCTAATCAATCATACATCTCAGCCAGTTATACCCACAGGACTTCAGGACAAAGACCCACATCAATGGTTGACAAAATTAACATCAATATTGATGCCATATTACTCTAGCTGCAACATACATATTTAAGTTGATTGCACATTAGCCTTTGACACCACTGTGATAACCTGGAAGATGTCCATCGGTCATAACTACACTACTATTACGTTGTCATTGCTGGAAGACTTGTCACTGGTTTGGCCGAGATAAGTCAGGTATATGTGTGTGTGTGTGTGTGTGTGTGTGTGTCTATAGATATCAGTCACAAATGTGCTCATTGTCCAGCAGAACACTGTACAGTTGAATGTTATTAATTCAAGATATCACATGTAGTTCGGCACACATATCTGCAACAGTACTGTACTATGCACATGCCCTATATATGTCTCTTAGCTTTCCAAGACAAACATATATCTAACTCGATTTCACAGGTAACATATGGATTTGGACAACATCCCATTAACTGGCCTAGCAGTGGCACAGTCACAACTGTTTGACAGACACTCTAGTGGTTGGCAAATGTGAGCTGTCCTTTCTCAGGGTGTGTCAGGCTCCTGAGCTGTGATACCACTTCTCAAACTCTTAGAGCATCATATGTGGACAAAGCCTAACATGATGGGGGGGGGGTAAATAGGGAGAATTGGTACATAACATAATACATTTTGAATTACTGTGACTGTTCTGAAGGATGTGTAGTCTTACACTCAAGTATTTGTCATTAATTCATGACCAGTCCTCAGCTATTTATCAGACAACTAGAGATGTCAAGAGGAACAGACATAGTCTGATTTCAAAATCTGGACATTCTGTGAAAATTTGTACAGTTGACAGGTATGGGTGTGATGTCTCCCACTGCAGACAGATCCAGATGCCATGGCCATAGCAGTTGTACAGCAGGACATCAGTACAGCAAGTTTTGCTGGCACATATACATTTTTTCAAACTCAGCAGACCAAGTAATACATTAAATTACATGCTTAAATGTTGCACATAACTTTTTTTGGGGGGGTTGTTGTATATTCAAACCTAAGTGTTTTGGCTCGGTTGTTGTCTCGCTCTATGTCATTTTCTCTCTCTCTCTCTCTCTCTCTCTGTAGTACAGGGATTAAGTGGGTTTGATTAAGTGACAGCATGGATTTTGTAGGTGATGGTCATGACCAGGTGATGGCCTATGCACTAATCGGTGTTCCCCTCTTGCTAATTGCATGCAGAGCAGCTGTGTAGTTCTTCTAATAGCCATTGTCATGGCAGCCCACTCCTATAAATGTGTACTTCCTGTGGTCGTTGTCCCTTTACCTTGCCTATAAGGAACACATCCTTTCTCTGTGTGGGCAGCAGTGTTACAGACAGCAGGTGAGAATCTCTTTTACAACATGACATGTAGACACAGGCCAACTACAGGTTTATGTAAGGCTCCAGACGTAGGGACATAGTGTGAGTATCACTGTTATATGCTTTGAATACTGCTAGTTTAGCAGGGTTTGTGTGTACATGCTAGTTCTGCATAGCTTGCAGTCTGACAACGTTATGTGTCTGCATAGCTCTCAACTGTAGGGTTATCCACATAATGGCCAGGGCTTGGGTCACTATGTTTAGTGTGTTCCCCAAACAGGTGTTGTCCTTGACAAATCATTGCCATACTCTGTTGATTGCTATCAGTAACTGGAAACATGCATCAGTGTTTGTGACTTCATATCCCTTAGGAAGGTTATGTTGCAAACAATACTGTAGCACCAGCAACATTCACAGTGTATGAGTGCACTATATCGAATATGGTCCTGTGTTTGGCGCTATGTCATCCACTTATATACAAGGCTTTGTCCAGATGTCATGCAGTAAGAGGTTGATAGGTATGGGCTATCATTATTTACTGCTGACATTCCTACTCTCATCCCAGTGATGTTGTGGACTCCCACTCAAGTTGTGGGATAGGGACCATAAATATGGGCCATAGGCTAGACAACATGTGTGACCGTGTAGAGTCAAGAGGTTTGTGTATAGTAAACAGTGTTATATACCCATGTAACACATTTTGGGGAGGTTACATGTTTGACTCTTACGCTGTTAGTACATGTGAGAGATATTAATAATAAAAACATAAAAGGTGTGTAGCTGTATTTTTTGATACCATGGTGATGGGGACAGTGGTGGGTTAGAGGTTACTGTATGGCACACAGCCTCTTTGTTAGTTTGATAGACCAGTTTGAAGTGAAGCATTGTTATACAAAGGATCAATTTATATTGTAACATTTGATACTTTCCCCACTAGGTGGTTAATTGAGGAGAGTAATTGGAGGCTATTGGCGTAATCATGTAATTGAGTGTTGATTGATTTCTGTATTCAAGGCAAGTGTGTTTTTTACTGTTGTACAACTTGAAGGCTTTTGCCATGACATCAGTGTTTAATACTTTGTGTGACTTACTTTTGTTACCACTTGTCCCTCTGTGCAAGGTGTGGTCATTGTTTGGGCAGCTATGGCCTACTCATAACCCTTAACTGTACACATTTTTCCATAATGTCCAGATGTCGGCATCATAACATTTGTGTGTTCCTCCTTAATTACGTTCCTTTCTGACAAAAGCTGAGGATTGGACTCATTCAATGATGACAAACATATGTGACATAAGACTGTAAGACTCCACAGCCTTCAGAAAAGTAATGCTACTGCAAAACCTCTAGTATTCTATTAGCTTTCTGAGATTGTAAGATAATATTTATAATCAGTCCCTATTTGTCCACCATCATGTTATGCTTTGCCCATATTTTTGCCTCTAACAGGTTGAGAGGTATGGTACTGCTGACAACAATTCTGACAATTGGAAATGTCCTGAGATGGTAGGAGTAAGAATGTATCATATGTTTAATTTAATATTTGCATAATTCAGTTATGTTGCATTTTACACACCTACATGCTGTAAGTCATGGCATAAACAACTGAAATAGTACAGAAATAAACCTTTTTGGGGGAAAACAGTGGTATCTGTGTTTTTTAATGCAAACATTCTCATTTGTGCAAACATATCACACTCTGGGCATTTGATAAGGTGGCAACTGTGGGATTACTGGCTGTTTGGGTTTCACTGTGCTATCTTTAGTCATTTCAATTACTTGCCTAAGAGATTGCTGTATGTCTGAGCACTGTGTAAGGCCTATCATGATTATGTAGCAGCAGAGTGTGTACTTGTTATTTGGACTGTGTATGTGTGGGGTCAGCAGATGACTGTCCCATACCACCCCAGTATTTTATCTACACTATGACCTGCCACAGGATACATAGGGGTACTGTGTGACTCTCAATGGGGATATATCTATCCACACAGTCATTGTACTGTGGTGTTTGCTAGGCTTACCAGTATTTATCTGCAAGTGTGTTTGTATATATATATATATATATATATATATATATATATATATATATATATATATATATACATACACATATATAGAGCAAACATTCACAGATATATGTTAACACACATATAAATATATGTATATGTATATGTATATGTATATGTATATATATATATATATATATATATATATATATATATATATATATAGTTATATATGCATGTGTATATATCTCATTTGAATGTTTACTGCTTCCACAATATACATTCCCTATAGTACAGTGATTGTCCTGCAAGATATGTTCATGAAATCATCGTGAGCTCTTGCAGCTTGCATGGCTTAATAGTTACATGCTGTGAGTATGGTGTGCATGTTGCTGGGTTCAAAACTGACAAAGGCTGTTTATATTGTTGCTGGGCAGAACAAGGGCTCATGTAGAGACGGTAATTGAGGCACTTTAAAGCAGCTTTAAGTTGTTTTGCACAGGTTTGTGTGAAGCTAAGCCTAACACATGGTTAAATGTACAGGCATGTAAACTGTGTGGGCTTGTCTTAACGGCTCATAAAAATGTGCAAATTTGGTTATGTATGATAACTATTGTTTACCTATTCTGTGTTTTAGCATATGTCAACTGGTTTGCCCGCCGCTCAGCGATGGTAATACACGGTTAGATGTATAGGCACTCTATTGAATTTTAAGTTTGACTAAACAAGCATAGATTACACAGCTTAGGTGGTGTAGTGGTATGATCCATGACTACAGTGTACAGGGTCCTGAGTTCAAGACCTGGTGGTGCTAGCTTTTTCATTAATGTTAAATTACTGGACTGCATGATAAGTTAGGCAAAGTAAGAGCAGTTTGTAGAACTCAGACGGTGCAGTGATGTGGTTGCTAACTGTAGTGTAAAGGGTCCTCGGTTCAAGACTTGGCAGGGCTGGTTAGTTTTGTTGCTGGCCACAACAACGGCTGATGGTGAGAGGATGACTAAGGCACTTTAAAGTGGCTTTAAGTGGGTTTGCATGATGCTAAGCATTGCTAAAATATGGGTACTCCCTTTTAGCTTCGCTTACCGGTGCTTTCTCCCACTAACCCCCGTGCTAATTTCTTTGAAAGAAAAGAAAAAGGGTGATAGGATAGTGGTGAAAAAATGGGCACTCAGAGGAAAAAACAAGATGAATGATGGATAGGGATGTGCAGGACGGGAGTAGGGAAGGTCCATAGCTGTCCATTTCTCCTACAACAACAGCTGTGCATATGTGTTGAATTTGGAGGTGAATTTGGATACTCATACCCCTGAGAAAGGGGTGAGGACAACAGTAATGTGTTGTCTAGGCAATTGGACAAGATCACATGTATCCAGTGGACACATCTGCGAAATAGACAGCTATGTATGAGGCGTAATTTTTTTGTGGGAACAGATTGACCTTTTTTTAAGGTGAGATTGGGTTGTTGGGGAACGATAGCAGGTATATGTGGGGTGGGTGTTTGGGTAGCAAAACAGACAAGACAGCAGACAGGGATGGTGTATGACACGTGTGAGGCATGAACACCTTGATGGGGAGGGTGGTTGGGAATTGGAGGCACATAAGCCCACAAATGGATACAGTGAGACTGAGGTCCCCACCCATGGGCAATCACCACTGCAGCTTCACGGCCCCAAAGGTGGCTGTGCTGGGGGCTGAGCAGGAAGGGCAGGCTGACCCTCAAGATGTGCCACGTGGCCCTCAAGCTGGTGTAGCTGAGCTGCAAACTCATTTTGCATCTCCCTATGCACCAGAAACTGGACCTGACATCGGGTGATGGGCTCCTGTCCATGCCCACTCCAAAGGGGGGGTGAGCCCCATCCCCTGAAGCAGTTCCACCTGTGGGAGGTGCAGGACCAGTGGATGATGAAGATCTGGGGTGGGTCCCAGACATGCTGGGGCTTGGTGCCATGGCCAGATGAGGTGGGACAGGTGGATCCACTGGGATGGTCCTTCGCAGACGAGCTAGGATGTTGACAATTCACAACATATGTTGGTTAGTTATGAACAATACAGTGCCAGGAATAGTTATAACAACAAGCATGGGTATTCCAATAGACACCATAACACAATCAATTTTCAATAAATTGCATAGCAAACAGAACACATGCAGATATGGAGCCACAGTGGATATTACAGCAGCATGCAGGTTACATTGATAGCAACAGGTCACCAGTGATTTCATTTCAACTGGGAACGATAATAAACAGACATTGAAATATTGGTATAACAATGAGGAACATGTCACAACAGTAGGCTTGTTAAAAACATACCATTTACTTTTTTTGCTTGTATTATTGTTGCAGATAGGGTGGGGGTGAGACAGAAGAATGAACAAATATTTGTTATTACATTGCTCACAACTGTTCTGTACATTATAGTCTACTCAGTACTCTCCAGATATGACCTGAAATTACAGCTACCTATGGGCTTGGGGTTGGCCAGTGTGTGTTGTACACGGTTATCAGATCATACTTTGTATACCTAATATACAGCTATACTTATCTGCCAGACCTGTGGAAAAAAAATGGGTTAACACTACCAGACTGTTTCTACAAATTAACAGGGTTCAGCTTTGATAAGTGCAATCATACTGCATGTGTGTGTGCTAATATGATAGTCCACCTTTATTTTTGTACAGTACCATGGATGCTAGGGACAGTGACCAATAGCCATGATTGTGTGACACTTGAGGGACATTTTTTGGCGAAAACTAAGTGGTCTATGTACTTCTCTTGCTCTCAGCTGCTACCTTGGGGCTGGCCAGTGCGTGTTCTACACAGTGTATAAGAGACACATCCTACGGTTAATATCCAGCCTGCATTACCTGCTGAAGCTGTTGGAAAATGTGTGTTTATACTACCTGACTGTTTGTAACAATACTCACATATTCTTGTTTGAAATATATACAGACAGCTTAGTACCACTCCTGGGATTCAAAACCTGCCAGTTTGTTGAATAAGTAGTCACAATACTGATGTTTATCAGAACAAGCAGTCAAGGAACTGCAATTTCTTCTGTGAATGTTTTCTACCTATTAGTCTGTGATTTGGCCAATCTGACCTTGTACATCTGAAATTCCTGCATGGCAGACAATTGTTCTACTGTGTACTCACACTTTGAGATATTACATTACAGGAAACAAGAGTTATCAAGCATTTTTAATATTCAGCTATCAGATCATAGTGCAGAGGAACTTTGTTATCCTTAATCTGTTGTGCAAGACTTGACTGTTTACCACATTTATTTCTCTGAAGACCAAAATGAAAAGTTTGTCTGCCAGCCAGCTGAATAAATGCTCCGTTGCTGAAATAATAATATGATTTTGTGAAGTAAAAAAGTAGCGGAGCAAAACAGGTAGTCCCTTCTCTTAGAACACAAATTTTATTAAAACTTGATGAGCGCTTTCGCTTATTAGCTTCTTCAGATCAACATAACTTCGATTCATAGCAGTTTATATAGCAAATTCAAATTGATCAGTGCCCAATCAAAACTCTCTTCCAATTAAAACATTTTTAAAAGAATATCACAATGTATCAAAGTTCCTATACAAAAAACATTACTACTTGATACATAAATTACTTCACTCATAAGTTATGTGAGAAAACAGTAGAACTCATTCACTATGTAAATACTAAATATAAAACAAGCTTATACACTTAATAAAAAATCAAACAGAGTGTATATAATCCTGCATGTTCCTATTATATAACTCAAAAGGCTCACTATGCATATAAATATGGCTCACTCATTACTTCAGTAAACATACTGAGAATATATAATGATGCCTAGATGTATTATAGACTTTCCTATATATCATACAGTAATATATATATATATATATATATATATATATATATATATATATATATATATATATATTTATATATATATTAAACTACATGCTATATATTATATTGTATGTTATGTTATGTTATATACTGTATATATCAGAGGGGGCAACTCATTAAATGGGGATAGCCATTTAGCCATTTAAAAGATGTTCATTGTATCTTCCTACGCTTCCTTAGTAAGGGTTTGATAGACACTCTCTCATTTAAACCCATGCCCCTATCTGCTCTCAGTGTGATGATCCAGTTGTTCTCCTTGTACTCAGTGTGATTTCTAATGTCACCTTCACGTATACTTGGAGAGATGACTTCCAATGCTCTAAATGTAAACCAATGTGTATCATCTGTGTGCATAACATGTTTAGCTAGGGCATTGTGCTCTGATTTCTTACGAATGTGATAGACATGTTCTCGTATATGATCCCTAAACATTCTATTTGTTTTTCCAATGTAAAATGAGGAACAGATCTGACATACAGCTAAATATATGAGATTCGATGTTTTACAATTAGCTGTAGAGGAAAGCTTAAACTCGCTTTTCAAATCAGGGTGCACAAAAACCCTAGATGTGTCAATGTATGTACAAAAATTACACGGGCCACATGGTTTGGTATTCCCTTCATCCAGTTGCTCTTGGGTGTTATGTGAGTAACATAGTAGTCTTTTAAGATTCTTCTTGTTCTTATATAAAAACTTAGGTTGTTCACCAGCTATCTTCCTGATGCTATCATCTACCTGTAGTATAGACCAGTTCTTACAGATTATGTCTCTAAGTTCTTGATTATCAGATGTAAAAAATATAGGGAATCTAATAGTACCATGCTTGGCTGGGGGATCCAGATACAATCCAGGTCCCACTGGGCCAGAGGAAGGTGCTGCTGTACTTGTACGCAGTATAGTAACATCTTTCAAATTTTCATTAATCTCTGTTTCTTTATAGCCTCTGTGTAAGAATTTTTCTTTCAAATCTGTAAGCTCCTTCTTAAAACAATCCTCTGATGGATTTAATCTTGAAGCCCTTACTCCCTGACCTTTAATGATGTTCCTAAACACATGTAAAGGATGCATGCTGGACCTCATCAATAATGAGTTACGATAACAAGGCTTCTAGTAGACCCCAGTATTAATCAGGCCATAAGGTAACTTTTCTACATAAAGATCTAAATAGTCTATTCTTGAATCAGACCAATTCATTGTAAATTTCAAATAATTTGTTAAATTATTCATTCTGTCAAAAAAGTTCTGTAATTGATGATCATTGCCCTTCCATAAGATAAAAAGATCATCGACAAAATGTCGATAAAAAACAACATGTTTCCTAAAATCTTCTAGTAGGAAGAGAATACTTTCCTCCCATTGTGCCAGAAACATGTTAGCATAACTATTGGCACATGGGGTCCCCATGGCCACCCCGTCTTGTTGTATATATATCATCTCTCTAAATATAAACAAATTATTCTCTAAGACCAATTTAATAAGGTGTATAATTAAATCAATTTGTATTGCAGAATACCCACTATGATTCTGCAAGTATGCATATATATGCTGAATCCCAATTTCATTTGGTATAATTGTAAATAATGATTGTACGTCTAGTGTTACCAATAGTAGATCTTGTATATTTTCTTTCTCTTCTAAACACACATATAGATCCATCAAAAACTGTTTGGTGTCTCTCAGAACATGCTGATTCCTATTTAAAATAGGTCTTAAATGTTTTTCAATATATGTTTTTTATCAATGTTTTGTCAATGATCTTTTTATCTTATCTAATCAAGAACTTAGAGACATAATCTGTAAGAACTGGTCTATACTACAGGTAGATGATAGCATCAGGAAGATAGTTGGTGAACAACCTAAGTTTTTATATAAGAACAAGAAGAATCTCAAAAGACTACTATGTTACTCACATAACACCCAAGAGCAACTGGATGAAGGGAATACCAAACCATGTGGCGCGTGTAATTTTTGTACATACATTGACACATCTAGGGTTTTTGTGCACCCTGATTTGAAAAGTGAGTTTAAGCTATCCTCAACAGCTAATTGTAAAACATTGAATCTCATATATTTAGCTGTATGTCAGATCTGTTCCTCGTTTTACGTTGGAAAAACAAATAGAATGTTTAAGGATCGTATACGAGAACATGTCTATCACATTCATAAGAAATCAGAGCACAATGCCCTAGCTAAACATGTTATGCGCACAGATGATACACGTTGGTTTACATTTAGAGCATTGGAAGTCATCTCTCCAAGTACACGTGAAGGTGACATTAGAAATCACACTGAGTACAAGGAGAACAACTGGATCATCACACTGAGAGCAGATAGGGGCATGGATTTAAATGACAGAGCATCCATCAAACCCTTACTAAGGAAGCATAGGAAGATAAAATGAACATCTTTTAAATGGCTATCCCCATTTAATGAGTTGCCCCCTCTGATATATACAGTATATAACATAACATAACACATAACATACAATATAATATATAGTATGTAGTTTAATATATATATATATATATATATATATATATATATATATATATATATATATATATATATATGTGTGTGTGTGTGTGTGTGTTACTGTATGATATATAGGAAAGTCTATAATACATCTAGGCATCATTATATATTCTCAGTAGCTTTATTGAAGTAATGAATGAGCCATATTTATATGCATAGTGAGCCTTTTGACTTATATAATAGGAACATGCAGGATTATATACACTCTGATTTTTTATTAAGTGTATAAGCTTGTTTTATATTTAGCGTTTACATAGTGAATGAGTTCTACTGTTTTATCACATAACTTATAAGTGCAGTAATTTATGTATCAAGTAGTAATGTTTTTTGTATAGGAACTTTGATAAATTGTGATATTCTTTTAAACATTTTTTAATTGGAAGAGAGTTTTAATTGGGCACTGATCAATCTGAATTTGCTATATAAACTGCTATCTGTATGAATCGAAGTTATGTTGATCTGAAGAAGCTAATAAGCGAAAGCGCTCATCAAGTTTTAATAAAATTTGTGTTCTAAGAGAAGGGACTACCTGTTTTGCTCAGCTACTTTTTTACATTTATTTCTTTATTTATTTATTTAAGTTTGATGACCGGGGAAGTCCACTGGGCCAAGAAGAGCCCATTTTCAGTGGAGGCCTGGGGAGAAAAGCTCCACAGTAATTGCAAGTTACATTTCACATGTTACAAAAGGACATAGTTCATACAGCTAATTAAACATTTACAGATAAGCAGGTAATCAGGTAATCCACAAGTAGTAAAGGTAGTCCCAAAATAGTATCCTAAGGATACTATTTTGAGACAACCTTTACTACTTGTGGATTACCTGATTACCTGCTTTTCTTGGTCTTTGGCATTTGGCACTGTTTTACTGATTTACAGATAAGCTCCATGATATTTGAACTTGGCTTGTTACAATGTTACTAAAATGAAAAGACATAATTCAATACAAAAATTTCAACATTTACATAAAGTAAATATTTTTGTTATAAACTCAGTTGTAGGTTTAATATTTCAAAATATATAGCTACTAGCCATTAGTAGGTTAAGAAAATATTATGCATGGAGAGGGTAATAGTATATTTGAGATTGGAAAGTATACTACAACAGATATTAGTGAGAAAAATAGTTTTTATTAGGGGAGGGATTGTTTTGTGTGGGATGAAATAATAATAGAGGTAGTTGGATGAGTCAGTGCAAGGTGCAATGAGGGGGGAGGGCTTTACGTTGGAGCTTGGAAAGGGCGTTCCCATTTGGGAGAAAGATGAGAGAGTAGTTGAGATTTGAAATTTGTATGGTTAGGTAGGTTGTGTAGGCATGTGGGGAGAGAGTTCCACTGTTTAGCTAGGGAGTGGGACAGCAGTAGATGGCCAGGATGTTGTGCAGGTTTGAGGACCTGAAGGAGATTTTGGTTTTTGGATCTGAGTGAGCGGTTGGGAATGTAAGGTTTTAAGAAAGTAGCGAGAGTGGACAGTTGGCAGGTTTAAAGATGAGCTTCTGGGCAATAGCGAATTGTAGGTAACTGAGGTAGTTGGGTAGTTCAAGCCAGTTGAGGGTGAAGAGGGAGTGGCAGCGGTGGGATGAGTTTTATGAACTGGTTGCAAATTTGGAGATCTTGTGGTAGCAGGATTCAAGTTTGGACCAAAGGCCAAGATGGAGACTGGTAAAAAGAGGGACACCATACATAAGGGAGGGGAGTAGGAAGGTGGATGCAAGAGTTTGACAGGTAGAGAGGCTTAGAAAGTGGCTGTGCCTCTAGAGGAGACCTAACCTTTGGTGGATTGTTTTGATTGTGGAGTGGATGTGGGTGTCAGATTTTAGTTCTTCATCAATAATGATGCCAAGAAGCTTGGTGTTGGTAACAATTTAAAGGAGGGTGTTGTTTTGGCTCTGTATGGTGAATGTTGATTTGTCAATGGAGTTTTTGGTAGGGGAAAAGACATTAGTTTGGTTTTATTTGCATTTAGTGCCAGATGGTTAGATTGCATCCGGGTTTCTGTTTTGGAGAATGCTAGTTGGGTTTTTGCTAGGAGCTCAGAGGGGGGAGAAGGCTGAGCAGATGATTGTTGAGTCATCTGCATATTAGATGATAGAGAAGTCTGGGATGGATTGGTGAAAGTTGTTAATGAATAGGTTGAATAGAAGAGAGCCAAGATCAGAACCTTGTGGGACACCTGTGGGTGTGGGAAGGAAGGGGGGGGGTTTGAAGTTTTCCATTGGACAACTTGTTGGTGGTTGGACAAGTAGCTGGAAAACCAGGTGATGGTGGTGGGAAAGAGGTGTATGGTGGTGAGTTGGGATATAAGTAGGATGTGTGAGATGGTGTCAAAGATCTTTGACAGATCTAGGAATAGTGTGGATATGAACTTGCCTGAGTTGCACTCGAGGTTTATGGTTTCAACAAAGGAAAGAAGGGCAGTCATGGTGCTGTGGCCAGGGTGGAAGCCATGTTGGGCAGGGGAAAGGAGATTGTTTAGTGTTAGGTGTGCCATGAGTTGTGCTTGTAGTCTCTAGTATTTTAGAAAGAGGGGAAAGGATGCCAATAGGCCTGAAGTTGGTGGTATCAGTATTTTTGCCACCTTGGTGGAGGGGGATGATGTAAGCATGGTGCCAGATAGAAGGGATGTATGATTCTTGTATTGATCTATTTATAAGAATAGAGATGGGATAGGCAACGCTGTCTGCAGATTGTTTGAGGAAGGTGGGTGGAAGGTTGTCAGGTGCATTGCAACAGGGTTTTAGTTTGAGGAGAAGTCTTTTTATAGTGCTTGTGGGGATGGGCTTGAGGCAGAAGGATGTGGAGGAAGGTTGATGACTGATGTGGTGGTTGGGGCAAGAGGGGGTGGTGGTGGAGTAGGGGATGGAAATGAGGCTGACAGTTTAGCTATGCAGTCTATGAAGAATGAGTTGAATTGGCTGTCTCTTTCAAGGTTGGAGAGATTGGGGTCTGGGCAGGGGTTTTCTTTGTTGCTAGGATGCAGCATGGATGAGATGGAGTCCCAGAATTCTTTTGGATTTGTTGAGTGCACGGACTGGAGTTTGGAGTAGTAGGCTTTGCGGTCTTCAATTATTCAGTTTTTTTGGAGATTTTTGTAGTTGCTTATACTCTATGAGGGTGTTAGGGTTTTTATGTTTTTGATATTATTTCCATTTTTTGTCCCTTTGGTGCAAGGCTAGTTTAGTATCTTTTGATATCCATGAGCAGAGATTGGTTTTGATGTGTTTGATTTCGGGGGGAGGGGGCTTGCTGATTGAGAAAGGTTAGGAATGAGTGGTCAAAGTAGGAAATGGCATCATCTAGAGGAAGGATTTTTAGAGGGGACCAGTCAGTATGCTTTAAGCATTCAGAGAAAGTTAGAGGATTGAATGAAGAGAGGTTATGGGTTTGGATGTAGTGGTGTTGTTTATGCAGTGGAGATGGGAGACGGTCAGCGAAGGCTGGTAGGTGATCACTGAAAGGCTCAGGTAATGTTCCAGCTTTGGTGATAAGTTTTGGGTCAGTTGTTAGGATCCAGTCAATGATGGTACCAGAGGTACCATCTTTATTTGGTCTGGTTGGAGATTGTATTAGTTGGGAAATGTTGTACAGGTTGATAGTGTGGGATGGGGCTTCAGAGTTAATAGTATTCCAGTTGATGTTGGTATCACCGAGCATATAGGTTTCATTTTTTTATATTGGAGGAGAACCAGGACAGGATGTTTTCAAGAGTTTTGATATTATCACCAGGAGGAATATAGAGGGCAGCGATACATATGGACTTGTGGTTGTTTATTTTTAGTAAACCTATTATAATTTCAGCATTGGCAAAGGTTGGTATTTTATTGGAGTAGGGAGTTATGGTATGTGAGGTGGGGTAGATTATTCCTACTCCACCTCCTTCTTTTGTGGGCTCTGTCATTGCAAATGATTTGGAAACCTAGTGGTAGGATTTTGCTATCTTTTATATAGGTTTTCAGTCAGGTTTTAGAAACTGCAGTAATGTCGGGGTGGTTATGGGAAAGCCAGGCATGGAAGTTAGGGATTTTGTTTTTTAGGCTTTGTGCATTGTTGTAAGGTGGATGGACTTTGAGTGTGTGGGTTGAGTCAAGGGTTTGGTAAGATTGATGTTAGAGATGGGTCTGGGGTTGGGTGGATGTTGCTGGCTAGTGAGAGAGAGATGTGGTGGAGTAGAAGAGTGAGGCAGTTTGTTGGGCTAGGATAGCCTGGGTTGTGTGAGAGTAGTGATTTTCTGATACCACATTTAAGAGGGGAGTACAGGGGGTTGGGTTGGGAACAGTTTTGTCTTGAAGAAATATATTGGGTTAGAGGTAAAGAGTTCATATGAGATGGATGAGTAGGTTGGCAAGTGAGGTTGATGGTAAGATGTAGTGGAGTTTGTGTGAGAGTTATGACAAGGGTTGGGAAAAAAGTGTGAGACAGGTAAGAGAAGAGAGAGAAATTAGTAGGGCAAATGGGGTTATAGGGAAAGATGTAGAGCATTGTAGGAGGGGTGGATGTTTGGGGTGATGTAGATCACAGGTGGGTGGGGTTTGGCTTATGTGTGTTGTGATTGAAGAGGTGCTGGGTGGGGAAGAGTCAGGGGATGTATAAAAGTACAGGTAGTGGGGGTGGGTGGGATTTGGAGGCAGGTTAGGGGAGCAGAGTGAGCTCGAATGGTGTACGGAGTGGGTTACACCTTCCGGGAGGAGCAGCAGTCGCCAAACAGAAAACAATCAGTGAGAAGGTTAGCAACTACAGAAACAGGGCAGCTTATCATTTTGGTTTGAATGCTACCTTTCTTTTTGTTTTAATTATTTATGCACCAATGGGGAGCTGCAATTCACTGAGAAGTAGGAAAATAATGTAGCTATGACAGGGGTTTTAGAAAGGGACATGCAGTAAGTGGACACTACTGAGGGATGCCCATGGGGCAGACAGAAACAGAGTGTAGTCAGGCAGAGATATTTAGTATTTAAAGATGGCACCACAGCTCAGCGGAGGAATAAGTAAACTCTCAAGAGGAAAATGGAGGGAATAGGCAGGATTGATAAGTCTGGGAAGCTTACAATAACATTATGTTAGGAGACTGAGAGAAGGGTGGGGCTAAGAGCCAGGGCTTGGAGAAAGCTGTGAGAAAACAGGTTTGACAGGGCTAGGAAACTTACACTAGAATTATGTTAGTTGAACAAGAAAAGGGGGAGGCTATGGACCAGGACTTGGAGAAAGCTGTGAGAAGAGAAAAAACCTCAACCAGCTAGCCCAGGTCAGTACCTAAAGGTGTCTGTTTATCTGTGTGAAATCAAAAGCAGATTTAGTAGAGCATCAGGGAAGTAGAATATAAAATAAATGTAAAACTTTGGGAAACTGTATATATTTGTTACAATAAACTGGAGAATAAAATATAAGAATATAAAATAAATGTGATATACAAGATAAATAAAATATAAGAATATAAAATAAATGCAAAGCTTTGGAAAGATGTATATATTTGTTACAGTAAATGGGAGGACAATTGGGAGAGGGGTCCAGTAGTGTGCACAGCAGAAGAATCAGTGGGAGTATCAGAGAGAGAAGATTATAATAGACCTACACTGCTGACAGTCTGTTGATAAAAGTAGAACTTGCAGTGGCTTTTACTGGTTTGTACAGGGTTCTGCTCTCCATGTTCTTGTATGCAGGCAGTTGTTTCAGTTTTTTTTTTTTGTTGGACCTTTGAATGTGTTTAAGGGAACTGCTTACAGTCTGTTGATAAAAGTAGAACTTGCAGTGGCTTTTACTGATTTGTACGGGGTTCCGCTCTCTGTGTTCTTGTATGCAGGCAGTTGTTTCAGATTTTTTTTTTTGTTGGACCTTTGAATGTGTTTAAGGGAACTGCTTACAGTCTGTTGATAAAAGTAGAACTTGCAGTGGCTTTTACTGATTTGTATGGGGTTCCGCTCTCTGTGTTCTTGTATGCAGGCAGTTGTTTCAGATTTTTTTTTTGTTGTTGGACCTTTGAATGTGTTTAAGGGAAGTTGTGCACACTACTGAGGAATGCCAGTGGGACAGACAGAAACAGAGTGTAGTCAGGCAGAGGTTTTTTAGAATTTAAAGATGAACCTCAGATAATTAATGCTAACAGAGCCATATTTGCTGTAGAAAAGCTATACACATTTCCAATTCCTACTAACACATTGCAAATAAAACACAACAGTCCAGAGTTGTATCGTTTTATTGACAGGTATCACTGTTTTATGTATATCACTAGCATTGTCTGTGGTAATTTCAGTTTTATTTGGTTCAAACAATACACATATTATAGCACTGACAGATGATATTCTACTACATTCAATTATACTGCCAGCTAGATCAGTACTCACCAGCCTCGTGGCACAGCTTTTACAACCTGATGCCATGTGCCTTCACATTTGAAGCCCTCTCAGCTGCAGCTGTACAGGAGTCTGGGAAACATTTATGACTACTTATCCATCACATACAAAACCTGGACTATCTTAAACAGCAATTGATACTGATACTTAACACTACTGTGGCATTCCCTGCCTGTCTGTCTTGTTTCCACTGGTTGAGAAGGTCCTTCTTTCTTCGTTTGAGATCAGCATAGTGATACCGAACCTGATCACCAGTCCGAGGGATCCCAGTAGCACTGGTGAGTTCATGGACGAGATGGTCCCAGGCTTCCGCTTTATATTTTGAGCCATGGTACTGGCCATGCAGCAGTCTCAAATCACGGTTTTCAACAAGGAGTCCAACCATGACATTGGATTCCAGAATGCTTCAGCATTGCACATGAAAGCAAACACCTTCTCCTACTCCAGCCATGGTGCCTACAGTGATGAGCTCCAACTGGTTATGACCTATATTCCTACCTACAGGGTGTAAATAGGGCTGATTTCCCACATTTTGCCGTGATTGGTTACTTTTGAAACTGCTGAGCTCAGCTAAGCTATGGGAAAACCTGCTTAGCTAAGTTTGGCAGTGCTTAAAGGGGCAGGTTCAACACTGCTTATCACTGGACAAATCCACTTAGCTTGGCTACACACTGTTTAGCATTCATATTTAAGCAATGCTTACAACCATTAAGCGTGGTTGTGCTATGCTTAGTATTGCTTACATTTTAGTTTTATAGACTATCAACTGTGTGGGATTGATTCATCATTGCTGACATATTATTATTTTGTTTACCTTCCCTAACATCCCACTCTATGCTTTCATTATATTTATTCTTGTGTGGCTATCTGTATGGGGCATTTGTGTTTATATGGGGGTTTCACAACTTTATTACACTGACACCTCACATCTGGCCCTTTTTCACTGCTCTGGTTGCAAATATAAATTATTTTCTACATAACTATACTAAATTACATTTGTGGTGATTTCACATACAAAATACAAATGGCATCAGTGGAGCTAAAACCATGCCTGTCCACTTGCAAATCATATGCACTAACCACTACACTATTCTAGTACTGCCTACTGTGTATGTGTATTGATCTTTAACTTGTTGGGCTTTTCAGCTTGGCTGAGTGTAGCTAAGCAGAGGGCACACCCATGCAGCTACGCTAAAACTTTCTTGCTGATGTGAAAAAAAAAAACATTACGGACATTTTTTAAGTATTTCTCTTGCAAACTTTATGGCTGTTAGACTAACAGATTTTGTATTTCCATGCATTTTCTGAAAGGTATGACATCTGCACTTCAAATTCTCTGCCATTATTTTCTAAGTTCAGTCTTTAATGCTTTGCCACTATTTTTACAGTGGCCACTACACTTTTATTTTACAGCTGTACACTATATGGCATTTTGGCCACATCTCTGATGTTCAAAGAGCAATCTTGCTCTATTTTCATTGCCGTACAGAAATTCTGTTTTGCAGGGGGCATGTATCTTGTAAGAGCACTGCTCTCAGACACACCCCCTGTGCTTGTGCACATTTCTGTGTACATATTGCAGCAAGGCAGCGTGCCTTCATGCATATGCTGTGCTATATTGGAACGGTACCTTCTGTATACGAATAAGCTGTTCCTGTTCAGAAGTTTGCTGAATCCTGGGGTATATCTTTATAGCCTAAATTAAGTAATTTAATGTCAGGTTATTTCTCTAAATGTTAGCTGGGGCTGAGCTTAACCTCTTCTCTTCCGGTATCATCTGTTAAAATAGTAATTTCAACAGGTATAATAGTCTGGCATAGAGATGTATTTCTTTTTTCTGTCTAGCAGGACATACTATTGATACATTTTTAACACA
Source organism: Protopterus annectens (assembly GCF_019279795.1). Classification (NCBI taxonomy): domain Eukaryota; kingdom Metazoa; phylum Chordata; order Ceratodontiformes; family Protopteridae; genus Protopterus; species Protopterus annectens. The sequence goes on from NC_056751.1 coordinate 218,128,641, forward strand.
AGAAGCTTTAGGTTCATAGGTTCATAGGTTCATACTAGGCTATCTGCCCTAGGGCATTTACAAGCCTAGCCAGAGTGTGTTTGGCTTTCGCCACCCATTTTAAATTAATTTTGCTATGCCCTTTTTTGAGGTTAGTATACTGTGCCTCTGTCTAACCGTGACACAGAAGTGATACCCAGAGTAAATTTACGATCTCCCATCCACTCATCAAGATTCCTCTTGAAGAGAGTCAATGAGGGACTCTGCCTAACCTGGACTGGGATTTTATTCCAGAGTGAAGGGAGCCTCTGGGTTATGAATCTGTCCCTCCAGCATGTCCTATTTATTTCAGTGCTGAGGTTCAAGTCTCTTGAGCACGTAGCTCGATGGGATTTGGATTTTCTGAGGTGCAGCATGTCCATTAATTCCGGATTGGACATGGTTTTATACTTCAGGCACAGATTGCCTCTGAGCAGGCGGTATGCCACTGAGTAGAGCTGGAGTTTCTTTAACCGGGCAGCATATGGCATCTGTTTGAGCCCTTTGATCCTCTTGGTGAGGTACATTTGGGGTCATTCCAGTTGCTGCAGGTGTCTGGTAAGGTACATCCCAAAAGGGGCATTGTACTCAATTATGGGCCTGATGAGGGATGAGTAAAGAGGCACGATGGCCTCCCCTGATCTAGATGTGAATCCCTTCATGATTAGGTGGGCTATATAAAATGTTTTTCTAACCACTTTGGCCACGTGGTTGTCGAATGAGAGATTGCTATCAACTTGGGTCCCCAGGTCCCTAATTACTTCTTCCGTACTTAATGGATTACCATCTATGTGGTAATTTGTGGGCACTTTGTTTTTGCCGAAGGGGATGACTATACACTTTTTGGCGTTTAGCTTGAGGCCATGGCTCTGGCACCAGTTGTCTGTTTCTATGAGGCCCTTTTGTAGGATGCTAGTGTTGGCTGGAGAGTCGATTATGGCACCCAGTTTGCAGTCATCTGCGAACTTGGTCAGCCACAGTCCTTCCGTGTTGGCCTGTACCTCCGAGAAATATATACCGAACAAGAGAGATCCCAGGACTGAGCCTTGTGGGACGCCACTTGTAACTGGTTTGGAGTCTGACATGGCTCCAGCAATTCTAACTATGTGGGTTCTGTCCTTGAGCCAGTTTGCAACCCATCTAGTGACATAGGGGTTTATATTTAAGCTGATGAGCTTATCTATAATGCCCGAGTGGGGTATTGTATAGAAGGCTTTTGTGAGGTCCAGGTAGGCTGTGTGGACCACCTTCCCCTTGTCAATGGCCTTGGTGACTGTTTCAAAGAAATCAACCAGGTTTAAGAGGCAGGATCTGCCCTTAACAAAGCCGAACTGGGTAGGATCCAGTGTCTGTAGGTCCCCAATATCTTTATTTATGAGGTCCATGATAATCCTTTCCATAGCTTTGCAGACCAAGCTAGTCAGGCTTATGGGGCGATAGTTTCCAGGATCCGTTGAGGCACCACCTTTGTGGAGAGGGACCACTGTTGCTGTACGCCACTCTTTGGGTACATATCCTGTAGTAAGGCTGAGATTGAACAGTAGTTTTATGTTTGGGTTTAGTTCTTCTTGGAGTTCATGTAGGACGCAGCTCGGGACACCGTCTGGTCCCATTGATGCTGTGTTTTTTGCTTTGGAGAGGGCGACTCTTACCTGAGCAACTGAGATGTCAGGGGGGCAGCACTCTGCTGGGATAGATATTTGCCCTTTTGGTGGGGAAGGGGGGGGGAGTTTGTGCTGAACCTGTCAGCTAGGATGTTGGCAATGTCTGTGGGTTCGGTGTATTTTTTGTCATTTTGGACTAATTCTGAGCATATCTGGGAATTCCCACCCAGGTTCCTAACATAACTAAAGAAAGCCTTGTGATTATCCTTAGTGTCCTGTGCAATTTTTCTCTCGAAGCTGGCCTTAGACGATTTTATGAGTGCCTGTAGTTTTTTTGCTAATACTGATCAGAGGTGCCTTCCCTTTTTGGGATTTTGCTCTATCATGTAGTAGCTTCCTCCTTCTATTGTATAGTTTGTTTATGGCTGGGGTCCACCAGACAGGAAGCCTGCCTTTGGAGGATTGGGTCTTGGTTTTGTTTGGGATTGCATGATCCATGCATTCCTGAAGGTGTTCATAGAATGCGTTTATAAAGGATTCTGCGGTCTGGGCCGTATTTTCTACAGGCCCGGGGGCTTTGAAGGATTCCACCTCAGTTTTGAGGAGTGTGCAATTTGCTTTAGAGAGGTTTTTCACTGTGGTTTTCTGGGCAGGGGCTGGGGTTGGGATGTGAATATCTAGTGAGATTAGTTTATGGTCTGATCTTACCAGTGAGGGATACACTTCTGCTCTGGAGCATAGAGTCCCCATGATGGTGATGATCAGGTCCAGTATGTTTTCCCCTCTTGTGGGAGTGGTAACAAGTTGTTCCATAGCATTTGAGTTTATAAATTCTAGGAACCTTTGGGCTAGGGTGTTGGAGCTAGAGTGATGCTCCCAGTCTATGTTTGGGTAGTTGAAGTCACCCAATATAATGGTGTTTGGAGAGACCTTCATATTTTCCAGTGTTTTCAGGAAGGCTGAGTGGGTTCCTGGGTTTAGGAGGGTTGTCTGTAGCAGGCTATAAACTGGAAGGTAGTTTTACCCACTGTTAGTTGAATATGGATAGTCTCTGATGCTTCATGCTGTGCCACCAACCTGGAGGTGTGGGTATCTTTGACGAATATTGATACTCCCCCTCCTTTTGTGGTTTGGTCCAAGTTTTGGGGCCGAAAAACATGGTATGAGGTATAACCTGGTAGTGCTGGGGTGCTCTCGGGAGCCTTGAACCAGGTTTCTGTTACTGCACAGATATCGATGTTCTCCATGCTAAGGAGAGTTTCGAGTGTGTGCATCTTGAGGTTTAGACTTCTGGCATTGAGTAGCATTACTCTTAGTTTCTTATCCCTTGTGATACCAATGGAGGTGGGTTTGTCTTTTGAGCCTTGCCTAAAAAAGGCACTATGGGGGTGGCAAGAGCCTTTGCCAATATCCAATATATTTTTCAACACAAGCATCTATACAAATCAATTTGATATACAAATGACATATAATTCTTTATAAACGTTCAGCTAGCTATGCTGGCATATGTTACACATCCACTGCCCTACTTCTCCTGGCATAGCTGGCAATACCTCATATCGCCACATTTGCCTTAGTGGTCCCCAAAACAATTTTCCTATTTTCTCTGGTCCCCAAGTGTAAAAAGGTTGAAAAACAGTGGTTTAAATAAAAAAAAACAGCCTCATCTCACCTACAGTACACAACATGGTTTCAGCACGGGCTTAGAACAGAATGTGCTCTTTTAACTTTGCTTAATACAATGTATTAACAGAAAAAAAAGAACACTAGGGCAAATAGTGGCTTTACTCTTTCTTGATCTGCCAAAAGCATTTGACACAGTCTCTCATCTAATATTCCTAAAAAAACTTAGTTAGCCTAGGCCTAAATAAGGACACTATAAATTGATTTTTCAGCTCCCGAAAAATTGCTCTCAAAATGTTCTATGGGTCTACATAGCATCCCATTAAAATATGATTACCTCAGATGATCAATCCTTGAACCATCACCATCTCCAACCCCCTTTTTCATGATTTTCTACATGAGGTTGGGGTGTTGTGTCAACTGTCACCATCTATGTAGATTCAATGACACTCTCCTACCTTCTGTGACAGTCATGCCTGACTGTCTCAGGTCTCATCTCACACAATCCATCCACCTCTTTGCTGGATGCACTAATTTCCTCTTTCACTCTTCCTGTCTGTTCCAAATCTTCTTCACCAGATTGTCTTCTATTTTTCTTCACATGTACCAGAACCACTGTGATTTGTTCTTTTTGAACTTCTCTGCAACTAGAGCTACTTCAGCTTCTGCTCTGATGTCCTCATTTCTTCATCTGTAACACAGTATGTATCCAACCACCCATCCCAGGCACTTAATTTCCATCATCTCTAGCTTTCTTAACTTCACTGCCTTCACTGCCCAGGTTTCTGCACCATACAATAGTACTGGTTGCAACACTTTTGTACAACTTACTTTGCAGCTCCATTGGTATTCTTCTGTCATGTACTACCCTTGACACTCTGTGCCAGTTGACTTCAACTGGTCTTATTCTAGCTTTGACCTCCTCATTCAGACTTTCCTTCTCCTTAACTACTCCTTCCTTTCTTGAAGTTGTTATGCTGTTCCACTATTTTCCCTTGTAATATTATTTAAAGTTTCTTCTGATTTCCTAATTGCTGCCATTACAACTGTCTTATCAGTACTCAGTCTCATCCCATGTGCCTTCAGTTTTGCATTCCAATCCCCCATACTGTCCTGAAGTTCTTGCTCAAAGCTCACCTATAATGCCACATCATCTGCATGCAGTAACTTTGTTGCTCTGTCTCCTCTGACCTGTTTGGTAATATAGTTCATCACCAGTATGAACAACAGTAGGCTCAGAATTCAACACCGATGGACAGCTACTCCCACCGGAAACCTCACTGTGAGACAAGACACTGCTTGTTCTTGAATCACTGAGCCCTTGTACATAGTCTGATCTAATTCTATGTATGATTTTGGGACTTTGAACCATCACAGGACTGCCCAAATTGGCTTTCTTGGGACCTTGTCATATTCTTTCTCCAAGTCTAGCAATGCCCATTTGGACTCTTTCCTCATCTCTAGCTTCTTCACAAGTATCGTCTCACTGCAAACATTGAGTCAGTTGTGCTGCATCCTGATCTGAATTCAAACTGCTCATCTCAAATCTTATTTTCTGCTACTCTGCATGTTCATTTATCAGTCACCCTCTCCAGTATTTTTATGCAATGTGACAGGAGTTTGATACCTTTGAACTGCACACAGATATAGATATCCCCTTTGTTCTTGTACATTGGCACTGATATGCTTATCCTCTTGTCATCTGGGGTATGCCTTTCTCTTCATACTAGAATGAGTACCCTTATGATCCATTTCTCCCCTATCTCATCTAACATCTTGATCATATCTGATGATGACTGTATCTGAGCCTGCTACTTTCCCTGACTTCATTTTCCTTAGTATTGCTCTTACTGCTTCTTGGCTGGGCTCATACTCTTCTTTCTGGGATAGTACAGCTTCTTTGGGATTTTCTTGATTAAGAAACTGCTGGAAGTGCTCACTCTATCTGTCTTTGATGTCCTGTGGACTGTTGAGCAGATTGCCCCTGGCATCCCTTATGAAGGATGTCTGTCATCCATATCTTTCTGTCTTTGCCTTGCAACCTGATAGAGTTTTTTTGTGCTATCTACCAAGCAACTTTCCAGAAGCTTGTATAGTACTTCTGACACCTTGTTCTTTGCTACTGCAAATCCACTCTTAGCCCCTTTGTTAGACAACCATTATTCCTTCTTAGCCTGGCCCGTATTTTCTGTCTCCCACTTTTACCTGAACTCCTTCCTTCTTTTGATGACTTCCTAGACTTCTGCATTCCACCACCAGCTTTCCTTATGTACATTATTCCCATACCTGGCTTGGCTGCATATCTGTTCTTTAGTCCTCACACATGCTGTTTTGAGGCATGGCCATTATTCTTCACTTTCACCTATTTTCTCTTTTTCCTGAGGAGCTAGAGCCCTGAGTGCTGTTTCTCTCCAGTCAACTTCCAGATCTTCAGCCTAGTCTCTGTTGACCTTAGAACCTTCTCAGACCACTGCTTGCAGCTAACTGTGGTAACCAATAGTTTATGCTGTGCGCCAACTGTTTCAGTAGGGATGACTTTGCAATCACTGATGCTGATTCTGTCGAAATGCTCTTTATTTACCAAGAGTAAGCCTACCTCAGTCGCATGTTGGTTACTCTTGTATGTGATCTTGTGTCTGTCTGTCTTGTTGAACCATGTGTTGACCACCATCAATCATTCAACCATTTTACTTAACACAGTATGCAGATAATTCTACAATAATATACACATCTAATACCCTATACCAACTTTAAGTTAACCACAGTGTAAAAAACACTTCATAACCTTGAAATGTCTCCTTTGAGTCACACAATGCTAAATAGTAGAAACACAAAACTAGTCAGTCATAGTCAATTTGATGTATGCATGACATACTCTTGCACAAGCTGGAGACATGCTCAAACACAGTCCAATTTGGAGTCCAGGACAAGCCCCCAAAAGATGCAAGAAAAGTCATGTGAGATGGATAAAGTATGAGTTAAAATGTTTTGCACTAATTATATGGTGATTGAATCCCTTTTCATGTTTTGGTAATCCATAGTCACAAAATACTACACAAGTGCATGTTGCACACATATATTACAACAGGGCAAATACTGCCATTTCCACAAATTTTGCAATCATCAATCTATGAACCTAGTAATCTATAAACCTATGAACCTATATTCAGAGTAGCAGCTAGGTGTTGGAATTTCCTTCTTTGACACTCTTATTGCCATTGTACCACAACCCATTGCAGCTTGTGGTGCTTGGCTCAAATAATAATAGGTGTTAGTGGCAGTATATAACACATTACAATTTTGAAGAGCAGGAAATTCCTCAAAGGTTTTGCATAAACATGGACGTTATATGGACCTTGGTGAACTTGTAGGCCAACAAACTGTAACCGAGAGAATGCATAGCTTGCCTATCCCTACTGCCACCAAGGTAAGTGTAGCTCTCAATATACTTGCCATGGGGATATTCTACTGATGGGGTACACATTAGATATCTCATAGTCTTTGGCCTCTAGAAAGCTACAGCAGTTCTCAGACTTATTCTAACCCATATGAATGAGCATATCTATTTTCCACAGACAACACAGGACACATATGATACTATGGGTGCTTCTTATGACCTGATAGTCTTTCCCAATGTGCTTGGTGTAATAGATTGTACCCATGTGGCTATTAAGTCCCCATCTGCCCCATGGGGTTAAAGCTACTATAACAGAAAAGGCTACCACTTCATGAACTGGCAGGTAGTGTGTGATGCACATGGTTGCATCAAAAAATGTCTCATCCCAGCATCCTGGTAGTACCCATGATTCCTATAGCTGGTGCAAAAGTTCACTCTACCACCACTTTAAGCATGGATGGATACCACATGGATACTTAATAAGTTAGTACAGTATAAGTCACAAAACACCATAAATATAATTGTACAAGTTATAAAGTTATAATGCATAACCACCCAATTTCCATAAACACTTCTATATCCTATATTTTCAGGTGATGAAGGCTATGCACTCAAATCCTAGCTTATAACGAAAGCCACTGAACATAAATTAACATTTGATTATCACACTGACTCCATCATACATAATATAAAAAAAATGGAATGCTGTATAAAACATTAGCCATATCTCTGTGAAATTGCTATTCCACATACTGTTAGAGCAATTCTATTCCCTAGTTTGTTGAATGCTTCAGCAGTTCTTACCCAGATATACTCTGTCTTGAACAATTAATTGGATCCAAAGGTCTCAAACATAGAACTTTTCATATATTTTCAGAATAACACAATGTCTGATAATGGAATACTTAACACTGGTGTTCCACAGGGCTGTGTCCCAGGCCTCCAACTCCATTTTTGCAAATGGCATTACATTAGACTCTCCTGGCCTCGGTAATGTTTGCTGATGATATCCTTGTGATAGAGTGCAGCAGTGTCCATGATGCAGTATAGTCAAAGCTGCAGGCAGTTTTCATCACATTATCCACATGGTTATTCAACAATAAACTCCTACTGAATTTAAAGAAAACCTATATAACAGTCTTCACTACCACTCAGAAATTGGCTATCTGCCCTCCACTGCTTGTCAAAGACATAAATGGAAACTGCATTCCCAATGTTTGTTAAATGTTTGCTAAATGTCACTTGACCCCTGCTGTGGCTCACCTTCAAATCCCCTGAGACCTATCTTTTAGTCTGCAGTTATCACTGCAAACTTAGACTGGCTGTTAGCTCAAATGGCTTGTTAATACATTACTTCCTGAGCCAATGGTACAGTGTTTGAATCCTTCCACTTTCATTTAACAACTGAGTGACCTTGAGCAAGTCACTTAACTAGTCAGTGTTTTGAAGCAATTGAGAATTTGGACAGGCTGCTTAGTGGTCTCATGTACTGAATGCCTATTTACAACCTAAGCAATACTTTTATTTAATGTATCCAGGTTGAGACTGAAAGGGGTCAGTAGACCACTTCATTTACCCAGTTAACAATTTTAAAATAAAAACAATAAATGATGTAACAAAATATCCAATTTAGTGCTAATCTTCCAACCAAAACTCAATACTGCAGCATTATAAACAATGTGTGTTTGTTCTAACTCCAATACTCACATCATTATATTCTTAAAATAATACATGTGTTAAACACACTAAGCAAAAAACTTTCAGTTGTAAACATTGTACATAAGTACTACATTTCTAGACAACTCAGATCCCAACATCAAAATCATCTACTCTTACTCAGTTGTAGCATTCATTATGGAGACTCACTCTACTCTATTCTATGCATCGAAATTATGGAACACACTACAATTGCACATAAAATCTGAAAAATATACAGTCATTCTTAAAAAAAAAATCTGAAGTATCACGTAACAGAAAACTGGAATTTCCAATGTGCAAACCACTGCCCATTAGTATGAATCCATTACAGAATACTGTACTCATATAAGATATTATCTTAGCACTGTACTGTATGATAAATCTTTATTTTCATGTTTTCTCACTCTACCTCATTTCTCATATTTCCCTCAGTCTCTGACATTTAATCTAGTCCTGTGTATTCCCCTTTAATTGCTTTTCATCCTTTCATGTCATTACTGTTTTTTTTTTCTTTTTACCATCATAAATACATAATTCTTCTTTAATGCTTAACTTTTAATTATTAGTTTTATTATTTAGCTATTCAAAACAACTGTACATATGTATATATGATTATTGTATTCTCTCTTGTATGTATTGTGCTTTATGTATTACAATGTCTATTGTGCTGAGGAATTTTTTATCTGAGTATCCACTGAAAAAGGGCTATTATGACTTATTAGGCTCTTCCTTAGCAACAAATGCAAATAAACAAATGCATAAACAAGCAAGATGATTAACCACTAAAACTTGTCTGCATCAAACACCTGACCTACTTGATTGCAATAATTACACCTCTCAGGCCTAAAGAAGCCACTCCAGTCCCCCTATTAGCCTTTTGTTACGCACTTCAACCATATGCCTTTTGCCAATGCTTGCAGAGCAGTTTCCTTGCAGAACATAAACTCAAAACAATGAGCCAGACAACAGTTTACCAAAAATAACAACTAAATGTGATTATACCCAATATACAAAAATTTCATAACTAATCTTGGTTCCTATTGCTCTTGCAAATATAGTGTACACTTCCCTGATAATAGTGAACTTCTACTCTCATTTGATAAAAAAAAAAAAAAAAGTCTTACTTCTTTTTTTATGAGTATCCCTTACGAAAATTGTTACTAAGTGTTTTTATTTCATGTCATTTTTTATTGTATCTAATAATTTTTTTGTAAACGTGTCTATTGTTATATTGCATACTTGTCTTTGTAACTTGTAGGAGCTTTTCTCCCCGGGCCTCTACTGAAAATGGACATGTATCCAGTTAGACTAGCCCGGTCAACAAATGAAAAATAAAATAAATAAAATAAATAAATTAGTATTAAAGAAATAGTTTATATTGCCTTATCTTGTACAATACTCTAGTCTGAATAAACAGTACCTGAAATACATAACAGGATGGCTTCTGTTGCTGTAGGCCCAAGACCTAGGTAATATACCCTCCTTTTAGTTCTTTGATTTGACCAGCAGATACACTGGGCAAAGTGAGCCTTACTGCTCCATATTCAGTATAAACTTTGGAACACCAATGAGCCAACATTAAAAATAATAATAATAAGTAAAATAATTAACCTATGAGAAAATGGCACTAACTTATAGGACTTCGATATCATGTAGTCAATAACAATTAAATTAAGTAACCTCTAGCATGATAGACAGGACTATTTAATTCTTTACTTTTTTAAGTTAGATATGTAATATCATCCATAATCAACTGGTAAGCAGAACAGCAAGTAACCTAGGTAACATCAATGACAGAAATACATCACATGATGATTACAACAGCTGTTGTCCACATGCAGGCCTCAGGCCTAGGCAGCATATCTACCTTATAACCAAAGTGTAAGAATGTTGCGCAAACAAACCATTCAGTAAAATCTGCAAGAAAAAAACCCAGCAAAGCTAGAGTTTTCCCTGTGTGACTTAAAAACGTCATGGACATTCAGAAACCGCTTAGATGAAACACTTGATATCCTTAAGGGGTCATTTGCATATAGCCCATGGGCCTCCATTACAGGAGGTTTAAGGCATCACACAGTAAAAACTCTAGCTTGACTGAGTTTTTCTTCCACTTCACAGTTTTCTGATCTGCCCACTGAGTATAGGACTGAAGTCTATGCTACACACAGTGGTCCTAACTGCTCCCTGTTTAGTACAAACTCAGGAATTCCAATAAGCCAACAACAGTTAAAATAAATGACAGCCCAAACTGATAAGCCCCTAAGAAAACAATCAGTACTGACTTACTATGTGTTATGCTGCGATCTGGTGTGAATCAATAGCAGTTGCATTAAATAAATGATGACATGATAAATATCATTAATCTTTAAGCAAACAGCTGAGGTAATCCATAACCATCCACTAAGCAAAAACTGTAAGTAATCTAAGCACTAGTGAAGAAAATTAACAGCCAAGATAAAATTAAACCTTAGTTTATGTAGTCAACAGTTAAAATAAATTGCAAGCAAGATCATAAGAAACTAAGAATAAGTTAAATGATAAATCAATTTGTCTCAACTTATTTTTATTTTTCTTGTTCTTCCCTCCTGCCTAAATCAAGTATCCATTAAAAAGTAGCAATCAAGATATTACACCTGCTACAGGCTCCAGGCGTATTCTTCCCTTATGCCTTATAGCTGTTTTCTTATGAACTCCAATACATGCCTGGGGCCTATCCAGCACACAGTAGGCCATGCTGTTCCTTATCAAAGATAAAATCAAACCTCAATTGATCCAGCTAGCAGAATAAATAGCAAGCAAGGTAAAAAGCAGCTAAGAATTTATTAGATGTTAAAATTATTTTGCATCAGCTCATTTTCCTTTTTCTGCATTGGGTCACATGCCATGCATGTAATGAACAATCAAGATGATTATACAAATTAGAAGCTTCAGGCCTCCCACTGCCCCTGTGTCATATAGCTCTTTGTACAGAACACCAGTACAGGCCTGTAGCTTACCTGGCACATAGCAGACCATGCTGTTCCTTATTTAAAGCAAAGCAAGAATTCAACTGAGCCAACACTAATTAAACTTGATAACAAATAAGCTAATTAATGCCTACAAAATATTAAGCATCAAATTATTATTCTTTTTTTGCATCCAGCATAAGTCAAATTATTTTTAATTTAAGCATGTACACAGTGAAGAAAAACATGCTTCTAGTTATCAGCAAACCATAATAAATAGGTAAACTAAATAGCAGAAAGAAAAATAACTTGCAACATAAATCAAAACTCAAACTGAGCCAAGGCATCACTTAACACAAAAATCCCCAACATGTTAAACACCTAAGAAATATTTAATGTTTAACAGCATAACCTCAAAGGCATGAATAGCAATCAAATATTCCTACCCCATTATTCATAGCATTTACAGTGCTTGGCCCTAACTCATACACCAGAGCTCCTGTCGAGTCATCCACACTCCAGCTGAAGATAAAGCAAACAGACTGTTTATTTCTCCAAAACTTTGTGGAAATCAGAAGGGCCACTTCTTCTACAGGTTAAGTAACACCCCCACCAAGGATATCTCTTCCTACCTGGCCATGGATAGGGTATCATGGCATCTACAAGGCTTGATGGACTCAGCTATCCCCTCCCCTTCCAGTTCTGTAGCTTGCTTACTCGCCCATCAACAGCCACTGAGGGGCAGGGTTAGCAAGAAAACTGTGTTTGTTCCAACTAAGTTTTACTTTGACTGGTCTTACAATTAAACCAGTTTTAGCCATCAACTGGACCAGTGCTGGGATAATTCTCTCACCCCATTATCTACCGACTTCTAGATCTGCATTCTTCATGGGGGTACTTATATGTTACCTATAATATAATGCACCCTGTCATCTACTAAGCTCAGTACCACAATAACAAGTTCATTGTTTAAACTTGTTTATTTTTTCTTTTTCTTATTAGTCAGTTTCTTCATCGCATGACAGGAACCTTTGCATATTGTATATTGGCCATGCAAACTACCACAAGTTGAAATTGGCCACATAAACTGGAGATTCAAGTCCTAACTAACCTATTCATTTGGTGGCCAATTAATCCCACTTTATTTTACATACTTTACTGCAATAAAATATTTGCTCTAGGTCCTTTCATGCTGCCCAAGCCCCGTTAGGTCACACTAAACACCCAATTACATTATTTGTAGCATTATTTCTACTCATGAAACAGAGGCTATCGACCTGAACCCTGGAATGCAAGAGCCTCTCAGATGTTAAAAGGGATTGCAGTTATGAATTTCAATACAGGTAGCATGAAAGCCCACAAACAATCTGTTGGAACACTGGATACATGAACACAGTTTTGACAATACTGCCATCTCAGAATCATGACTAAAACCTGAGGGTAACACTTTCACAGCCAAAGGCCAAGAGTAAGATCGGGCAGAGATGTACTCTTGCTACGAACTCTCACACCTTTCTAACTACTTTGTTTGCAGTCTCTTTCTCTTCCTAAGATGCATGCTACCACTGTAAAAGTTAATCCTTTACATACTATTACCACATACAAATGTCAATAAATAAGGTTTTCCATTTCATGGTGCAGTCCCCTGGGCTGGAATGCCACTGTTCCTCAATGCAAAAAAGAAAAAAACAATGTGATTCCAATTACCAACAAACAAAGCATTTTCTATTTTTTTTTCATTTATCTACAGTATTCTGTTGCTAAGACACCCCCACTCCTTAATTTCTTCTTAAAACCCAAACAGTATACTTTGGAGTTTTGCTCCTGATGCACAACTTTAACCTTACTCTAGTACTCGCTAGTAACCTTACTCTAGTACTCACTGGACTGGTAAGTTTCTTCAATTCCTTTTACTTTGGGGCAGCTAAATTATATAATTCTCTACAACTGCACATAAGGACATCCATTCCTGCGATTTACTGAAAGTTAGGCCACTTATTCACTCTCACAATCTGTATGCATATAACTGTGGCTATACACACTTTTTTCATTCTTCTCTTGTTGTTTAATTATATTTTAACATACTTTTTAAATGCTTCTTCCTCAGTGTGACTGTAACATAAATGTTATATTAGCCTGATATCTGCAGGTTGCTGACTGTAATGGAAAAGTGAAATACAATATCACTGATCTGAGTTCTTAGACTCTGCAGTCTTTCCAAATGTTAATTTTACGATGTGAATGTGAAACACTGTATTAGCCTCATATCTGCAAGTTTTCATTGGACTGCCTTGTGTGTGTGTAGTTTCGTAAATAACAGGTAATAGCTTTTGCCATTGGTTCATGTGTTATATGGTTCTCTTATTACACATTGCTACACATCTGATTCACCATTTTTGACACTACCATTGGATGGTATTTTAACTATTTCCCCTCCTGTTTTTGGTGTGGAGCAACACACACATGGTATATGTACATGCATTACTACTTATGCAGTTATGTGATTTGATTGAATATGGTCAGGTAGATGTGTCCATTATATTTTTACTTGATACCACTATGGGTCGGCATCATCCAGGCACATACCTAAACAGACAGCTTGAATTTTAGGCTCATATAGTACAATACTGCCTAGAAACTATGTATCTCTCTCTTTGTCTCTCTCATATGCAGACAGACAGACAGACACACACACATGCACACACAAAGTGAAAATGAAAAGGAATCAAGCTCAACCAAATCCATTTCAGCATTAATATAATGCATATACGATAGTTAGTTGGCATGAAAAGGTTGAATAGGCTTGAAAACTCAAGAATTAAATAAATAGAATATTTATACATTTACAGGACCAGCAATGTAAATGCAACATTCATGAAATAAAATAATCACTTCAGAGAGTACTCTGGAAATAAGTAACATAAAGAGTAAAGATTCATTGCACTTATAATATTGAGCAGAACTTAAAAATACGCCACTGGCTTTATGTTGTATTTTTAGGGTGATGAATCTTTTACTGTATGACTAAACTTTCCTGCTCACTTTGCTGATAGCCATTCCTAGACAATTAATTTGATAGTATACATGGGGTTACTTAATGCTTTCTTGCAGCATACAATCACTCTCATTGACTTAGCACATTGTTTTACAGAGTAGCTTTAAAGTTACGTGTAGCAATGACCTGAGTGTACTCAGACTTTTCAGACTACCACCCAAAAGTATCACTGTCACCCTGGAGGGGTTTTCTTAGGGGCATGAACAAAAAGAATTTGCAGCACCATTATCAAGTGCAAAGACCTGTATCCTAATGAATACTGAATAAGTGAAGACATTGGTTCAAAGCTCTGTTTTTTTTTTTTTTGCATTTGTTTTTTCAACCTACCTTCATTCATAGAAAAGTATGCTTTCATTTTAATCATCAGTTTGAAAAATAACAGTCTTGTAGAAACTGCTGGTTTAATTAAAGTAAATTAATAATCTGTTTACTGACTTCAGAGTTAAAATAGGATCTTCCCAATCTGAATCTGAACATATTACCAAAGGAAATGTGTAGCACAAGGATCAATTCTTGTCCCCTTCCTCTTCTCCATATTCATTAACAAATGCCCTTGTGATCTCCCCCATCTCCCTTATCCTTTATGTTGATGTCATGGTCATTTAGCGATCATATCACTCTCACACTAACATTCAATGTCAACTCCAGTCAGACTTACAGGAGCTCCACCGATGGCTCATAAACCATAAACTATTTCTCAACCCCTCTGTAACAAAAGGAGCTACTGCCAGCCCAGCTATCTGGGATTTTGTAAATAATTATATGTCATTTGTGAATATTAATATGATTTATATAGGAGTGTGACAGAAGAAGGAGATACTGCAGGCCCAGCTGTCTGAAGTTTTGTAGGTGGTTGTGTGTCATTTGTGAATAGCAACATGTATTGGAGTTGTATGTCATATTGTATAGACGTGTGATGAAGAGATATTTTTATACACTAATGTAACTATTTAGATGTATGTATTTTAACAGGCGAGACTGAAACGTCAGATAAATGGTTGAGGCTCAGTTGCTTTATGGCTGGGTCATAAACAAAAGAGATATTATCAATCAGTTTCAGTGCAGTAGCAGACATAATGTCTAGAACTAGAAGTTTTTTTGTATTGTCTTTAAGTGTAGAGGAATGTAAATTGTTTTACGACTTTCACCATTTGCCAAAAGATCTAGGCTCTATGTGTTTTTGCAGATAGATGGTAAACGCTACAGCTACATCAATGGTTTTCAACTGGGATGGTCAGATGACAAGAAGAGATGTTATGTTGCAAGTATCCCAGCAGTAATATTTTGGATATTAATTTAAGAATTCTCTGAGAAAGAAACTGTGCATTTTGTATTTTGTCTTTGATCTGACAAGAGCGTCCACTCACCACATCTGTCTTGCCTTCCTATGAGTAAGTACATTTAAGGTATAGTAATTTCTCTTAGATACAGTTAGGAACAAACTGAAGTATAACTTAGATGTTTTCTTTATTTGAAACTGTCCTGCAATGTTGTTTTAAATATTTCCTGTGATTTTGAACTCTGAAGTAACTGTGATTGTTTACTGAGTATTTTCTTATTCTTTTATTATTTATTAGTTAATATATTTAAACCTTTCAGTTGTGGCTGGTCTGTCTAGAGATATTGAAGCTCTTATAGTACTTACATATCTATTTGGTGACATTGTGCAGGCCACTCCTAATAGCCTTGCTCTTGGTCAAACTACCATTTGGATTAATGGTAACATTACACAGTAAGACTGGACACCTTTTGTTAAGGACCTTAAAGTAGCTGATAAAGAGTGGCCGGTGGCAGTTGAAACTACTTTATAGTCTGGGCAAAAGGGAGTATGGCTAGTACACCTGCACCATCCTTTCCCAGGTGTGTGTGTGTGTGTGTGTGTGTGTGTGTGTGTGTGTGTGTGTGTGTGTATGTTTGTGTATAAATCAAACCTCAAAGTGTGTGTGTGTCAGCTACTTTGGGCAGGGACACGAAGCACTGGTTAGACAGAGAGGGTGCTGGAAGTCTTGGCTTGGCCATTCAGTTGTGATCTCAACCCTATAGCTGTGCCAGTGAGGAGTCTTATTGGGGATCTGCAGAAAGAGGGAGAAACCAGCCTGACTGACTGTGGTCTCTGTGTGCTCTTAAGGGAAATTGCATTTTACTGTGTGTGTGCACTTGTCATACTTCCCAGTGTGTACGTCCCCCACTGTTGCCAGTGGTGAGGATTGAGTCTCCTTGATTACTGGGCCAGTGGTGGGGTGTCACACCCTCCCAGACCAAAGGTATACCTTTTGGAACTCCATGGAAAATTTGCCAAGCACTTAACTTGTTTACTATCTTTGACCTACACAACCATTCCACAGAGACAACTTCCACCTTCAAATATATATGATTATGTCTTGATCAGTCACTAAATTTCCATTTCCACATAGACAAAGTGAGGGCCAAAATAAACTCCCTCCTCTTCTGGGGCAGAAAGATCTCTCCTTTTCTATCCCAACCAGCCAAAACCACTGGCAAAGGAGTTCTCCTTTCTCAACTTGAATATGGCCTCCCAATTTTTGCTTCTGCCTCCAAGAAAACCATTGCCACACTCCAGACTATCTCTAACAGCATCTGCTGACTCATTACAAACTTGGCTCTGTGACAGCATCACAGTATTGCCCTAGGAAAAGCCAAATGGCTATGTATAAAACAATGATCAAACCTACTTTTAGGATCCCAACTGTACAAACTATTCCAGTTCCACACACTTATTTCCCATTGCAGCTAGACTTCATGAAACAAATTGTCATACAACCTGAGACAGTACTCACAAGTCACATCAACTCTCATTACCCCTAGAACTAAACTCCACAGCACCGCACATGCTTTCTGCACTCAGGCACCTACTCTTTGCTAAGATCTCCTCATTGACATAAAGGAAATGCAACTCAGAAAAGCACCTTTTCATCCAAGTCAAAAGCTCCTGCTTCAACACAGCACATATGTATTTATTTATATTTGTTACCTGGTTAGTGCATCGATCTCAGTGGAACATTTGCAGGCAAAGTCCAGGTGAATAGGATCACATAAGAAATAAACAAAACATTTTTACAGAGACAAGGAAATACTAAATAACAAATGTGTTTACATATTTACAGATGCAAGAACATGCTACTGCATTTAGTTCAAGAAGCAGTTTACATCAAAACATGGAAGAAAAAATGGATGAAAAAATATTAAAAGTCTCCCAAGGTGGAAATTATGGTGTGGTGGACAATAAAGTTGGTACCTATCATTGTGGTAATTGTTTTGTGTGTAACTGGGTTAGGAATTTGCACGGCTGTAAAATCAATGGGAAGTTTTGTAAAGCTAGGGATTTTACAACTGTAATAGTTGTGGGGTGATTTATGTTATAGGTTGTGGATGTCATCCCACATGTTGGTATACAGGACAAACAACTAGGAAGGTGAAAGTTTGTGTTTTGGAACATTTGGGTGATGTTAGGAGATAGAAATTGGAGAGCCCAGTAGCTACCCATTTTTTGTCCAAGCATGAGGGTTCATGTAGCAGCCTGTTCTTTAGTGTTCTGGCACAACCTGAAGCAAATGGGACATTTTAAGAGGGAACTTAGTAGAATTTAGTGTAGGATGATTATTAATTACCACACATTATTTCCTAATGGCATGAATTTGGATAATAATTTAACTATTTAAGTCATAGGATTATTATTTATTTAATGTATGTATTAATATTTGCACATATTTAAAGTTGCTATAGGATAGCATGTGTTTAAATTTTTAATTGATGTATTTCTAATGATTGTTTAATTGATTAATTGGTATCTGGTGTTTGTATATAAGGATGGGATTGTATTATTGTAGTACTCCCTGAGAAGGTGAAATGCCGAGGTACCAGAAGTGTCATTAAATATTATTAACAATTCATCCTGAAGTGGTCCTCCTTTGTGGGATTTGTGTTTTTTTGGAATTTTTTTGTTGGGATGTTTATTGTCATGGTTTTTCATTTTCTCCATGAGTATGGGGACCACTGAACCATCAGGTACCGTTTCTAGTTCCTTGTTTGCTGATTTAATTTGTGATTGTGTGCTTAGGCTGGCTTCTGCAGATCCTTGGGCTTCTATCTTTGAAATTGGTGAATTGGAGAACTTTCAGCTGTTGTAGAGGCTAATGACTAAAGTGGTTAAACTTCTGAAAAAGTATGTTTCACTTAATATCACTCCACGGTGCCTTCGCATAGATCTCTTACCAGCTGGGGACTTTACTGATGAAGAAAGTGATCTGCTGGCTGAGTGGAGGCAGGCCTCTTTGGATTGTACACTTGCTTAGTTACATATACTTATCAAGAGGTATGTCAGAAATCTTGATAGGTTATGAGGGGAGATTACTATATTGCAGAATAAACTTTTAATGGAAGTCTCCCCCCAAAGGTACCAGAAGCTTTTCAGTGATGTTAACATCAGTGTACAAAAAGCGGAGGATAGTGTGGTGGAAAGGAAAAGCAGGAAATTGTCCAGAAATGTCAAGGATTTTGAAAATAATTTGGTCTATGCTTGTTCACATAGGGGACGTCCTAATAGATCGAGATCTGGCAAACGGAATGCATATGGTGTTCGTGATTCTTCAGTTTCATCTGGGGAGCTGAGTGTCAGTAGAAAGAATGTCTACTTTGAGGAAACAAGTTTGGAAGATGTTCTGGAGCCAAAAAAATGTGATGTGAGGTCAGTAGCCAGTTCAGCAGCAAGTTCGGCCCAAGAGAGCACGGGGGAAACAGAACAACAAACAGAAGTAAGACTTTGTTCCCCTTATTCTGTCATTTTGAGCAGAGACTTTAACCGCCCTGTTTCTACCTGTAAGGACAGTTTAATGGACAATGTATGCACTGATTTATGGTTTGATTTATGTAGTAATGTTTCTTACCATGATGATAATCAGCAGTTGAAAATTAACTTGACAGACTTAAACATTTCTGTGCATGCGGAAAATGTACTTTTAGGAGGGGAAAAATTCATCCCTACCAGAGTTGCGTGTCTAGCTGACATCATTTTGGATGTTAAGAAATTTTGCCATAAATAGAATTTAAAAGTGTTCTTTCATGGCATACGGGAATGTCTAGGTAGTAATGTATGTAATGTTATGTGTTCTGATGATGAAGAGAGGTGGATTTACTTGATTTAAGTATTCATGATGCAGAAATATTTTGACAGTATGTGGAATTTTGTAAAGGGGATGTTATTGATTTTGTTGAATCTAATATTACACATGGGGGGGTTTGCACAGGTTATGGACATCTTGATATGCCTGATTTACCCTCCAACAGCACCTTTATGCCTCCCAAGTTAAGCAATACCATTAATGTATTTGAGAATTTGGTTTGTAAAAACGTTGAGAACAGTTTTCGTATTTTTTTTTAAAAAAAATCTGTTCCCATAACTTTAATAAAGAGGAATGGCAGGCTCTACAGAAGTTATGTTCCAGTTTGGTTAAGATAGTTTTCAAACTGGCTGATAAGAGGGGCATCTGGGTAATGATGAACATATCTCAATATGAGGGTATGGTACAGAGAATATTGTCTGAGGAGGGTTATTATGTTAGGCTACCACATAACCCTATCAAGAGGTTTTCTGAGGAACTTAATGAAATACTGGAACGTGGGGAAAGACCGTTTTTTTTTTTTTAAATCCAGTGATGTTAAGAAGTTGATTGTTAAGTCACCTAAACATCCTTTTATGTATGCTATCCCTAAGATCTTTCTAATCCCCCAGGTAGACCTATTATTTCTGGTGTAGGATCTTTTTTTGGAACGTGTGAATACTTTTTTTAGATTTTCATCCTAAAAAGCATTTGACCATGGTTCCTTCCCATGTTAAGAACACACAGGAAGTATGTCAGAATCTTTGTAACATGGAGTGGAAAGAAGGGTATTTTTGGGCAACTGTGGATGTGAATGCCCTGTATACTAATATTGGCATATGATGGGGATGGGAAGCTGTGGCCAAAATGCTGAGGGAAGGCCCTCGTTCATCGTTTTTATTACTCCTTGAGTTTTGTTTGACTCACAATTATTTTAGATGGAAAAATGAATTTGTTTTACAAGAGAAGGGCACGGCGATGGGGGTGGCCTTCGTCCCATCACATGCCATTATATACATGGGAGATTTTGAAAAACAATTCATGGTAACCAAAGAATACTTTTTAAGTAGGGTAGTATATTATAAAATATACATAGATGATTTGGTGTTCATTTGTAAGGGTAAGGAAGAGGAGTTTTTGGAATTTATGTGTTTACTTAACAATAATCCCCATGGTTTCAGGTTTACTTGGAGTACTGCTAAACACAGTATTTCATTTTTGGATGCAGTTTTTTATATTGATGTTAGATGGAGGATTCAACATAGACCATTTAGAAAACCCACTGCTGTTAATAATTTTTTGCACGCTACTAGTATGCATCCCCCCACCTCATACACTTTTTGCCATATGGAGAATTTAATAGGATGTTTAACAATACCTCTGAATTAAAGTTTAAAAATAAATTTTTGAATGAGGTATATGCTAGATTGTGTGCTCATGGTGTTGCTGATAGTACTCTCCAGTGGGCAATAGCAGGAGTTTTGGGGGAGACAGGGGGTCGGTCTAAAGGATTACGAAGAGAATCTAGGGGGACATCATCAGAAAAAGATGATGGTAATGAAAGGTTGTTTTTCGTCACTAGGTACTCTGAATTTTCTCCCACGTTGGAAAGAATAGTTAGGCAGGCTTGGGAGATTGTTAGTGAGGAACATTCTATAGGTTCTCTTTTTCCCAAACATATTTTGTTCATATGGGAGATAAAGTAATCTTAAAGAATTACTTAATCATAAAATCCCCCAAGGTGGAAGTTATGGTGTGGTGGACAATAAGGTGGGTACCTATTGTTGTGGGAATTGTTTAGTGTGTAACCGGGTTAGGAATTTGCAAGGCTGTAAAATCAATGGGAAGTTTTATAAAGCTAGAGAATTTTACAACTGTAATAGTTGTGGGATGATTTATGTAATAGGTTGTGGATGTCATCCCACATGGTATATAGGACAAACAACTAGGAAGGTGAAAGTTTGTGTTTTGGAACATTTGGGTGATGTTAGGAAACAGAAATTGGAGAGCCCAGTAGCTACCCATTTTTTTGTCCAAGCATGAGGGTTCATGTAGCAGCCTGTTCTTTATTGTTCTGGCATGATCTGAAGCATACAGGGGAAATTTTAAGAGGGAGCTCAGTAGACTTGCATGTACGATGATTATTAATTACCACACATTATTTCCTAATGGCATGAATTTAGATAATAATTTAATTATTTAAGTCATAGGGTTATTATTTATTTAATGTATGTATTAATATTTGCACATATTTAAAGTTGCTATAAGATAGCATGCGTTTAAATGTGGAATTGATGTATTTCGAATGATTATTTAATTGATTAATTGGTATCTGGTGTTTGTATATAAGGATGGGGGTTGTATTATTGTAGTATTCCCTGAAAAGGCGAAATGCTGAGGTACCAGAAGTGTCATTAAATATTAACAATTCATCCTGGAGTGGTCCTCCTTTGCGGGGTTTGTGTTTTCTTGGAATTTTTGATTTGGGTGTTTATTGTGAGCCTAAAATCGGTCAGTACTGATCAGTGTACACTACCCTGACAAACAAATATAAATAAATAAATAACTATTTGAACACTGGAACATTGTTAGGTATGTAATGGCAGTGTGCCTTATCGAATGCTTGTGAAGCATAACACAAGTTTGTGTATCTTTAAAAACATAGCATCGCTATGGAGCAGTTAATTTATTTCTATGTAATTAATGCCCTTGGCATAGCTTTAAAAGATCAGGTGCTTCTTAATTATTTTCTTATTACGTGGTTTTAGTAGTTAGCAGCATTTGAACACTCTTACGTATTTCCCATGACACAGCACCTTATAAAAGTTATGGGACTGAGGCCCCAGTAGCATATCAGTAAATCTTCTTTTCTTATAATAGGATCACATGCTAAGCCACCTGCTCATATTTCCTACAGGTTTGTTCCTGGTTCATGTCTTGTTATTTGTCCTTGTACCATATCTACTTCACTACTGACCAAAGAAATGGATGTAAAGTTCCAGTTTCTGAAATATTTTCTCTTTGGCAAGAAAAGCAGAATGTACAGTCATTACAACATGCAGTCTATAATAATTAACTTACATTGACTCTCTTAGATCAGTTTAAAAGAAATAATTCAACTATCTTTCATTCCTTTCTTCTGAGCTGTACTGTTTCTTGTTTATAATTTGGTCCAGCAATTATCAATTTGTAAAGCAACAAAAGTGTTTCCTCTCCTGCCTCTAAAAAGAATGTGCATAGAAAAAAACATTGGGTCTCTAAGGGCAGGAGCTTAATCCTGTTATCAGATTAAACGCAGGCAATGCAACAGAAATGCCCTTCAAAGGTAATGGTTACGTTCTGAATGTCTTCAAATTCCAGTACGCATTTCTGTTTCAGTAGCAGAGTAAACACAATAAAGGGTTTCAAATGCTTCTGGTCCTCTTTGCCATGAGTTACGTAATCCTTGATTTCATGCACCTCATCTCAGGTTAGACTGCAACACAGAATATTTGCTTTTGTTAATGTCTTTACATTCAGGTTTGGTCTTTCTTAGGTTCAGTACAACACTTACTATTACATTTATTAATAATTAGAAATATTACACAGATATAGCATAGTGCAAATTATTATATGAACTCAATAAGAAATGAGAGGACTTAGGCCTTAAATCATAAAATGTAGAAATAAAATGACAAATGCAATTTACTTCCGTGACTGTCATGGTTAAATAAATTAAGAAATGTACTCTGCATGACTTCCCCGCGGTCGAGTGGGCGTTCGAAAGACATGCGTTTAATGGGTGTGCCTTCGTTGAAGGTTGGCTGGCAACTCGATACCATAAAAAAACTAACTGTCAATCATTAGCGGGCCGGAGTTCCACTGTGGCGACCCCTAACCGGGAAAAGCCGAAAGACCAACAACAACAACAATGTTCAGAATAATTAAAATGCTACACTTTAATACAGGTAAACAGGTGTCTAAATTAGCAGACCATGTTAGTAATACACAGGCACATAATTTAAGGTTAATGTTAAATAATTCCAAATATTCCTACAAGCTATTTATATTTTCTGTGTTATTTTCACATTGTCATTTCTAAATTTGGTAGTACTCTGTAGTGTGTGATATTGGGTGATAGCAAATGTTCAAACATGCTCACATTAGTGGTACACATGTTTTAGCGCAGAGTGCACTGTCTCTGACCTGTGTTCAGTTGGAATGGCCTTATGCCAGAGACACACATGCTGGAAGAAGGACATAGTGTACATACAATGCATCGGAATGCCACCTTCTGGAGACCAGTTTAGCAAGCTATCAGTGGAAGAGATGCAGCACATGATGAGCACTCACAAGACATGAAACAAACACAGAGCTCACAAGCATAGTGCATAAGCATAGCTCACTAACATATGCTGCACACAATAAGCCTGAATTGTAACTGGTGTGGGCAAAGTTAATCACATCAAAAAGATCATCGGTTCCTGCACAGAGTGAAGGCTGCAATTCCCACAGAAAAGTGGAGAGCATGCAAAACATCACACATGGATTATGAAGTCAAGGAAACCTTTTACCTTGTCAGATATACTGAGCCTCCCTACAGCCCTAATGATTCTGGAATTGTTTAGTACCACGCATGCCTCAGTGGCATTACTATATCTTGTTCGTTTTTACATTAATTCAAATGGTTATTCTTCGAAATGTATCTTTTTTGCCCTATATGCACTTTTTTGTTACTATGTATTGTTTGTTATAGCACCAACAATCAAGTCTTCTCCAGTCAGATTTGAGAAACCCTTGTGAGTTTTTGAAATGACTGTCATTCAGGCAGCTGTTGCATGTGATCCTGTCCTTGCTTGTTTTTCCACAGTGTCTGCCACTATTCTGTGAAGTCTTGTACTCAGGGACACTGGGACTGCAAGGTGACCAGTCCCTCTGCCTCACACCCAGAAGTACCTTGCTTTCTTTCCTGCGGCATATGTGGAGAACCAACTATGAGGATACTTCCTTTAAGGTCTTAGCCTTTCCCTTGGTGGCTGGGACACACATCACCCTTAGGGCATCCTGTGCCCTCCCCAATTGCATATACAAGCTCCATTGAATACATAGCTTTGTCTTGCCATCACCAACTTGGGAGTGCTGTGCTGTTGTCTCCAATCTGCTGGCCCTTATTATCATGTAAGACTCTATTTGCATGACAGCAAAGCAGAAGACTAGGACCACTATCCCAACCCCTATGGTGGACAAGCCATCACAAGCTGCTCCCCCACTCCATCCACTGCTAGCCAAACCAGGATTTTCTGGGTCTTAGTTCAGGCTTTATCCCTTTATGTCACAGAGCCTACATCCATTTGTGCATCTGAGCAAGAGTTGGGGGGAGGGGTCCTAAAAATCAGTACTCCCAGAGAAAATAAATCATTTTAAAACTGTGCTATCTAAAAATGTAAGTTAAAGCTTCAATTAAATAAGCAGCAGTAGGAAGTGTTTGTATTAATACACTTGTGCTGTTCTGGCAGCAATACAGTAGCACGTATCAGAGGCCTGACATCATTAGTTCTAAACAATTATATCCATGATTGCATTAATATTTTGTCTACCACAGACAGATGCCATGTATTTGTTGCTGCCTATATTTACATGTGTGGAAGGGGCAGGGATGAAAACTATAATGTTGCTGCTTTTTCCTTTCATTTCAAGCTAAGGCAGATATGTTGTATTAATACAAATTCAGTTATGTATGCAGCTTTTACATGAACAGTTATACACATTGCTGAAACTGAAGATGCATCTACTCATGTAAGGATACTATGTCATTCATTCTGACCTTTCCTTAAGAAAGAGAATTGAATGGCTCTGTAGAATTTTTAAAATAAAGAAGAAAACCTATTCTTTCACTGCATCCTTCAGTGAAGCAGAAACAGGTCTGACTGCTAGAAAGTTGGAGAGCTTTTATTTACATCCTTGGAAGAAAGTAGCTTTTGATGCTTAGAAATGGATGATCTGGTTGGTCTTTAAATAAATGCCTACACTTGCAAAAGAAAAAAAAAAAACAATGATCTGCATTATTACGTTGTTACCTCTGTCATGGAAATGTGAGACTCTGGTGATTCTGGTGAATCTGATACAAAACTATTTTCTGATTTTCTCCCATTTCAGCACTGATTCTTTTTTAAGACTAGGGCACTACTCCTTCAGATTATTACATTACATAGTTATATTTTGATTTATTTGTTTTTCTTCTTTCTTCCTTTTTGTGCCTTCCAAATGAGATGTAAAAATCAGACAACCTCAGCAATATACAAGAAATAATTGATTATTTTGAAAATTATATGAGAGCTGACACAGTGAAAAACTGTACTGAAGTCTACAAGAGGTTCAACATTCAGTTATACTGTTCAGTCCAGGTTACATGAAGAAAATTACCCTTTATATACCTATATGTAAAAATGTGTAAATAGCAAACATTTCCTTCAGCGATGTACCAGTCTTTAATCACAGTTCAAGACTTTTGCTCCACTGCGTGTGGGGAATTTGAGCTAGCTGCCACAGTTATCTTCCACTAGTTACGGCGTTAACTGCTTTGCCACTTTTAAGAATGGTACTTTATTTGATTTTTATTTTTGCTCTGTTTTTGGTGTTTATATAAGTAATTTAATGCAATGACAGGTTAAGATAAGATGTAGTTGGAAGCAAATGAATGAGGATAAAAATCCAGGAATGAATACCAATGCAGTAACTTTTTTTTTTTTTTTTTTTTTTTTTAATTTTTTGAACGCTTATGGATAGAAAAGCACATAAAAAAATCTAGGCCATTGTACTCATAGACATGCACACACACACACACACACACACACACACACACACACATGCATGCACACACACAGACGGGAATTCATATAAAATTGTAACACAACAATGCTGTGAAAAATAACGCAGTCAAAGTTGTGACATGTGACCTCACAGGCATTAAGTACATTAGAGAGTCGATTATCCAAACTAATTCAGATCTAGGGTAGTTCAAATAATCATACTGTTCGGATAATCAAACATATAATTGAATCTGATAAAACTTCTAAAATCTTATTTTTTCTGCATGCAGGGTATATACTTTTCAACCATTCAGTGATTCCAGGGGACAATTAAAAATATTTTTCGCACACAAACAGGCTACAGGCTCAAAAAACACTCACAAGCGAATACATATAACATTTTACATATTCACACTTGATGATTTTTCCTACTCAAAAACTTTGGAAGGCTAAGTTTGGATAATTGACATTTCGGATAATCAATATTCAGATAATTGACTCTCTACTGTATGAGGCAGTATTAACTTATCACACTCCTGATGGAGCAAGTGCTGCATAAGTAGGCAATTCGCTTAAAAATATATATATGTTATACAGTGCTATGGAATTTGATATGGCAGGTCATATGATCAGTACCCCTTATCATACATGTAAATTATCTGAGACAATGTGCAGCCACACATGCAACAATGTGCTATACGTGTAAAACCTGGGCACAGCTGACAACCCAGGCAAATGCTACACAGTAAAGCCCCTACTACATTCAAATATTTAGCAAAACTGTGACTTAGAAAATCTAACAGCTAAATGCTGTTTCCATGATTAAAAAAATGCAGAATGCTAGACGTGAAGGGATACATGATTTTCAGTACTGGTGGCATTAATATGTTTCATTAACCTGAAATTTTACTATTTTACTTGCTTCCTTTTATTTATTTACTTTTTTAAACATTTTTGCTAACAGCATCATTACTAAGTACTGCTAGTTGAAACAAATTTCCTGTCCCCTGCCAGAGTGTGTAACATGAGACTGAGTAAAAATATAGAATTGCAGTACATTTGTCAGCAAGTCTGGTCATTCAACTGCCCATTAAATTAGCTCTCTTGTTACCAGAAGTAATTATATACGCAGGAACAAGGAAGTGCAGAGTCATTGATTAAATTGTAGCATACTTCAGAAAGGGACTACTGAGAGCTTTTTAAAGGTGCCTGCAGACCAGTAGTTTAACGCAATCACTTACAGACTATTTTGCATTGATATGATAATGAAAAAATAAAAGCTCACCTTAGCATGCTCTTGCTACTTTAAACCTGCAGTACTGGAAAGGAATAGAGAGAATTTAAGACCTAGAATTACAGAATGTATTAGCTTCAAAGAAGAAGAAGAAATATATACTAGTGTTGAGGCTAGAGAGAGGACAAGAGGCTAAACTTAGTTCAAAGGTCAGCTAGTTCAAGGCATACAGCACAGTGGAGTAACTGCCACTCGGTTGCATTACAGCTGCATGATGTGTCATTTACATGTAGTTTGCTTACCTCTGAAACATTGATGGATTGTAAGACAGACTATCTGTGTCAGTAATAAATGCAGTTGTGGTAAACAGCACATGGATTCACTAGACATTTGACAAGGACCATTCTTTGGATGCACACATCTTAGCAGTGATCCAGAATGGGACGCCTACATAGTCTGGTTATTAAGAGAGGCCTGAACATATTTTAAGAAATTACGCATTCCTGCTATTTATCAAACACTAAGTTTAGTGAGACAATACATGCTTTTTTAATCAAGCACCTCAGTTTAGATGATGAGAGTTGATGCTTTTTTGGCAATAGACAGGCCTGGTATTTAGATTTATGTTTTTTTCTGATGTTGCCATCTTCTGAACTTCTACACATTCACATAAAAGTCATTCCTTTCTCTTTAGTTTTCTTTCTCAGAAATGCTATACTTGCTTTTGCAGTAAAACTTTATGACTGTAAGCTTAAAATGAGATACGTTTGTGCAGTTTTTATTTTGCAATAGTTTACCTGTCTATATGCATATAACCCCCCCATGTGATTTTTTTAGTCTTTAATATAAGATATCTAAGGTCCTTTGTAAAGAAACTCTTGCCTATGGAGGTGTTACTTAAATAGTGATTTCTGACCTTATTCTGTGGTTGGGATGATAGTGGTACCTCCTCCTTTCATTGAATGCAGTAGATTCAGTCCTTGAGTGATGGAAAATTCTGTGTCTGTTAGATACTAAGCTAAGGATAATGCCTCTGTAAGCACACCACTACCTGGTCTGCAGTAGCGCCACACCAATATGTGTCATGTGTGCATATATTCACACCTAATGAACATGCTCATGCATGGATGATTTCATGGCATGTTCCGCCGAAGCCTCTAGCTTCAGTTATAATGCCGATGACAACACTTTCTGTGTCCATCCCAAGAAAAGTGGAAAGGCCTTTAGCTGCTCATCTATTCACCCTGCCCAGCTATACTGACCCTTTGGGCTTATTACCAAGCTCAGGTAACAGCATTATGACCAGGCCTGTTAGTTCCGTGCCATGAACAAGTTACACAGTTCTGTTTGAATCCTGAGCTCTTTTACCACATGGCCATTTTTCTACATAATCACAGACACATTTCTGCAATGTTATGATTCAGAAACTGTCTCTAAATTGTATAAGTATGTGAAACTGCTATAGGTAAATATCCTTAAAGCTGCAAATACAAGAAGTGAGCCAGGTAAGAATAATATAGTATGAATGATATGATCTTTTAACAATTTTATGTTTAGTAGTGAGCGAGCAACTTGAAGTAGTATTACAAAGATGTGTTTCTTTGTTTTGTGTGTGAGTGTGTGTACGTGTCTGTGTGTATATAAGCATGTGTGTACATGTGTGTGAGTGTTGAATGAATGAATACACAGGCTAAGGAATCTATTTCTTTAAGATACACTCTATGCTTATTTTTAGACAAAGTTCCCACTGAATACATGACGTGCTTTTCAACAAAATTCACTTTCTTGATATGTTGCTTAGGCTTCAGAGTACATCATATTATGGTAGTTTCATGAAATCATTGCATTTTCATACTTTAAAACAAATGCCTTATAGCTTAAATATGCAAAGTATTTTAACTATTCACTTAGCATTCTTTTATTGGACTTTCATTCATTGTTTCACATACAAAGCTGAAACACTTTACCAGAACATTATTTAGTATCATGTTTTATAAAAACACTTCAGTGCTTTTCATTCCTGGCTGCTGTTTGAGTATATTGCCAGCTTTTTACTAATCTTACCTTATCAGAATTCAACACTCCAATTAAATATTCCTTGGTTTAACATTTCTCCAAAATATAATGATATATATATATATATATATATATATATATATATATATATACTCACAAACCCACACATTAGGGGTGTAAGAGTGCAGCCCCAGTTGTCTGAATTAAAGCATACTACAAAAATGTTATTTATGGATTAGTTTTCTTTTTTTTCTGAAAATAGGAAGAGTATAGATTGTTTGCAAGAGAAAAATATGGACGATTTACAGCAACTAAAAACTGAATTGGAAAATAGAGAGGAAACTCCCAGTTAATAAACAAATTGTGATTTCTAGACTAGAACCTCTATTATAGAAATATGTCTTTTCAAACATTTACAACAAAGAGAAAAAGAGAAGTCATTGTGAGAACTACTTACTTGATGTATCAAATAAAAGCAAAGACTCAGAAAGAGCTTATATGTGAAGGTAAAAAACAGAAATGCAAAATTCTATTTCATACAACTAAAATTATGAATCCACTGTCATTACTGGATTATTTGACTTGTTAGGGGCATGGAAGTAGCAATGCAAATGTAACGTGTGGAAAGCAGAGTGTTTAGAATGATACTTTCTCTGCAGTTTGAAGCTTTATTTTTCTGACTTGGACTGTATTCATACTTCTCAGCTGTCCAGATTTTGCAGAATGTCTAGATTTTTGCCTCATAATTTTGGTCTGTTCTTCATAAAATTTGTGGTTTTGGGGCAAATCACTTAGATGATCTGAAGACTGAAGTCTCTAAATAATGACATACATTTGAGTTTCAGACTTCATATCCTTCAGAAAAGGTATGTTAACACAAACCCTGTTATTCTACCAACTTTTTAAGTATATAAGTGCAATTTTTAAAATCTGTCCCTATTATTGGGAATTTGTCCCCCCATTTCATGAGAGTTTTTCCAGATTTTCTGCACTAAAAGGTTGAGAAGTATTGCTGTATTGCAGGATTTTTTCATATTCAGATAGATCTTATAGCACCGCTTTGTGAGGTATTGTCAGCTAGAACTTAGAAAGAGTTAAACTACATGAAACCAGTTAGTATGACTGAGAAAGAGAGTCTACAGAATGGGTTAAGACATAGCTATGATAGTGAAGCTAAACAATTGTATTTGTGTATACCCATGTGACTTGAAGAAAGCCATAAAAAGAGAGGATTATCCATTTCATACATTTGAAGTAACAGTATCTGTCATCTTAGATGCAGTGTAAGTCTGTGTTACATGTAAATTATAGACTTTTTTTTACAAATAAGCATTGGTATACCTCCCTGGACAAAATGAAGAGAGGCATAAAGGAGCTTTCAGTCTATGTGTCCAAGGCAGGTATGAGCCTTGCATTGAGCAGCATTCTACCATCTCCAAGGATGATGCTACAATATGAGTAAAAATAATTGACTTCAATGATTGCCTTAGTTTTTGGTGTCATTCAAAGGGGATCCAATATTTGTCAGTTGGGAGGATATGACTGACAGCATATACCTCTCAAACCAGTCAGAAAATCTTGTTAATGTGTTTAAAGCCAAATAAATAAAAAGCAGTATAACACAACAATGCCAAAATAATTTATTCAGTAAAATGAAATTAAATAAAAATGTAACAAACAGGCAAAGCTTTCTGGATATCTCCCTTTATCAATGCATACAAAAAGTAACTACATTCAGTAGCTTTATACTTGTCACATGACAAGATACACTAATCATTCCCTAACAATTTAAAAACTTAAATCATACAAATATGATTGACAGAACACACTGATTCACCAGAGATGGCCTGTATAGTACCTTTCAGGCAATGCCAAGCTGATAAACCCACCAAAGGTGTTACTGATCAAATGCTAGGAGCCTAAACAAGAAACTCCACTCCTTACAAGTCCTTCTCACCCTGAAGGATATTGACATCTGTATAGTGACTGAGACAGGGTTTAAAATAGTGAAGAACACTCCAGCTGTACAGGGCTATAATCCGTTCCACATTTAGACCAGCTACTGTGCAATAGGGGGAAAACGATTGAAGTGTCTCAATCTACATCCAGAAGAAACTCATGTCAAAGCTGGTAAGAAGCATGATGTAATAGAGCTTCTTCATTCTCCAAATAAACATCAGAATGGTCCTGCACCATGTATTAGCTAGCTATAGAACTCCCTCAATACCAAAAAAAGTCACACCACCTATCCACAGGAACCAGAATCACTCAGTATTAAACTCAGTACCATTTGACTAGGTGATCTAAGCTATCCAACTATAGACTGGGAAACTTACACCACCACAAGTGCATAAGCACACTGATTCCTGGACATTGTTAGCACAAATGTTCTGCAACAATTAGTCAGAGCACTCACTAGGGGAATAACATCTTATATCTAGTCCTTACTAATATGTGAGCATCTTGCACCATCCCTTGTGTATCTTCATCACTTGTTTGGTCTGACTATAAAGCAGTTTCCCTCGAAATAAAACTGAAACCAGACATCCCTTCCACCCAAAATACCCTTAGAAATTTCTATAAGACAAGCTACCTACTCCTAAGTGTAACCAAAAATATACCACAAGCAGCCAAAAATTGATCTTGCACAAATAAAACCAGTGAAAAAATAATGAAGGTCGCCACCTAAGTGTACATTGGCAAGCTTCAAATCCACATCAGATCCAGTTAACTCCACTGAATATGAATAAGCTTATACCACCACAGTATACCAGCATGTATGAACAAGTGCAGGGCAAGCTCCAGAGACAAACCCACATGGTAGAACCATAACATCAACAAGCTTTATAATAAAAGTAAAATAATTTTTTACCAAAAGTTAGAAAAGTAATTACCAGAACGTTAGAACCCTTGTCTCTGAAATAAAAAAAAATAAAAAACTCAGGAGCTTGATAAAATCCACCAAAGCCAAGCTTGAGGCTAAAAAAGCTACCCAAGCCAAAGAAAATTACAAGGCATTTTTTTAGTTATGTTCATAATCTCAAAAGCACAATGTAGTAATACCCTAAGATGATTGTGAATGATGTTACTTACACTGAGACTGAAGATATAGTGAACCTACTGGCTAATAAATTTATCTCTAACCTTACCCCTCTCTCCTCTCCATTTGTCTCTCAAGATGTACCTGAAATTGGCTCGCCACCAGCTGTCACACAAGACCAAGTCCTAAAAGTACTGTCAAAAGCTAAGAATTCTACATCGATGGGTCCTGACAATATCCCCGGATGCATCTTAAATAGCATGAAGCACAATTTAGCCACAGTCCGAACAATACTGTTCAGTCTCAACCTTCATACAGGTTTTGTACCAAATGTATAGATACCAGCTACAGTTATTCCCTCCATAAGGGAGGACTTTCCATAGACCCAGGCAGTTACAGACCCATAAGTCTGACCAGCATAATTTGTAAAGTCATGGAAAGACTTATCATAGCTTCATAGGTTCATAAGTGTGTACTAGGCTAATAGCCCTGGAGCCTTTACAAGCCTAGCCCATAGGATTACCCTGGCATTGTGCCACCCGACCTTAGTTCCTAGCGTCTCTGTCGAGAAGAGCCACTGGCGTGATCCCCGGGGTGAATTTTCTATTTTCAATCCACTCATCAAGATTTCCCTTGAAGAGGGCCAGTGAGGTGTTCTGCTTGACATGTATGAGAAGTTTATTCCATAGCATGGGCAGTCTCTGGGTTATGAACCTGTCTCTCCAGCATGTTCTGTTAATTGTGATAATGAGGTTGAGGTCTCTGGAGTGTGGGTGTAGAGGAATTTGGATTTCTTTAGATATAGCATTTCTAACAGAGCTGGTTCAGACATGGCTTTGTAAGTCAAGCAGAGATTGCCTCTAAGTAGGCGATATGAGACAGAGAATAGTTGGAGTTTTTTGAGTCTGTCCATATAGGACAAGTGTTTAAGACCTCTAGGATCCTCTTTGTGAGGAACTTTTGTGGCATCTCCAGTTGTTGCAAGTGTCTAGTGAGGTATATGCCAAATGGGGCACTGTACTCGATGATTGGCCTAATGAGGGAAGAGTAGAGGGAGACAGTGACCTCTTTCTTCCTGGATAGAAAACCCTTAGTAATGAGATGTGCCACATAGAAGGACTTTCAGACCATAGTGACAATGTGGTGGTCAAAAGAGAGGAGGCTGCTAACCTGTGTTCCCAGATCTCTTATAACACCTTCTGTGTTCAGTGGACTAGCATCAATGTGGTAATTCAAGGGAACTGGGTTTTTCCACAAGGGGGATGACAACACATTTTTTTGGCATTGAGCTTATGGTTCTGGCGCCAGTTGTTGGTGTCACTGAGGCCTTTCTGTAGGATGTCAACATCACTTGGGGAGTTAATAATAGCTCTCAATTTGCAATCGTCTGCGTATTTTGTCAGCCAGAGTCCCTTTGTGTAGGCCTGGACTTCAGAGAAGTAGATACCAAACATGAGAGGACCCAGGACTGAACCCTGTGGGACTCCACTCATGACTGGTCAGCAGTCAGGACACAGAGAACCACCAAACACTGAATCCTTCTCAGTTTGGATTCATCAATGGCAAGTTATGATTACTCATCCTGGTAAATCTTTTGAAAAGATCACCAAAGTAGTGGATGAAGGCAAAACAGCACACATCACATAATTGACCTGGTCAAAGCTTTTGATACAATTCCCCACTCAGGCATTAAACTGGGAATAAACCCTTATGTCACCTGCTGGATTGCCAGCTGGTTCACAGATAGGATGCACATAATCTAAATAGTAGAAATTACCTCCACAAAGAGACCAGTCACAGGTGGAGTCTCGCAGGGTTATGTGCTGAGACCTTACCTGTTTGGCATCTACTTTTGTGAAGTAAAAGCCAATACCATAGAGGTTTGGCTTACTAAGTTTTCAGATGTCTGCAAGCTAGGAGCAGCCATTGAACTCCCAGATGACTAAGCCATATTGCAGGAAGGTTGGTCCCAAATTAATTACCGGTGCCAAAATCATGGACTGAAACTAAGTGCCAAAAAGATGCACTATTTTATCCTTTGGGAAGTCATTTATCTGAGGGAACTATCACATTGACAATATGCTTTAAAGAGTTGACCCAGTTGAACAAGATTTGGGAACTTACATGGAAAGTGACCCAACCTTTGACCAACATGTATCCATTGTTAAAAGAAAATCCTTTTATATTGCACAGATTATAAACAAAGGGATTGTGTCTAGATCTAAGAAAGTCATTGCCTCCCTTTACTCAGCCTTCATTAGGCCAACCATTGAATATAATTCTCCTTTGACATGTATCTGTTCAGACTCATGCTGCAACTGGAAAGCCAACAGAGATATCTTACTAAAAGGATGCAAGGACTAAACAATATGTTCTGCATGGAGTGACTCAAAGCCCTGCCACTATACTTGGAATCCTACAGAGTGCTAAGAGATGACCTTTGTCTGGCATACAAGGCATCCTCTGATCAGTTACTGATGGATTTACTACACATCAGCAAGTCAAATGGTACCATAACTACTCAGTCTAGGGATCTAAACCTCTTCTTCATTATCAACAGAATGGTTTGGAGGGGCAGGTATTTTTCATGGATAATACAGCTACTTTGAAGCATACTCCACATAGAACAAAGGTCATCCCTGTTCATATTCAAATGCAACTTAGATATAAAGACAGAAAATAGAAAATTTACCCCAGGACTGCCCCATGAACTACTAATGAACATGACAGTGCCTAAATGTTTTATCCCATGCATGGGACCCTCAAAATATCTATGGTGTGATCCCAGTTATTCTTATTAGGGGTAATACATAATTATTGACAATGGGATGGTTAAGACCAATCTATAGTTAAATAGGATAGGTTATTTTAGCTCAGAAAGGGAAATTGGCTAGACTTAAATGACCCACAAGGGCTGCTACCCTAGTACTTACCTATGAACCTATGAAGAGTTATGTAGTTTTAATTGTTCTGTGAGAAGGTACATACTTCTAAGACTTATTACTTTGTGTTTCATCAGCAACCAAAGTGAAAGCACTTAAAGTGTTCCTGAGAGCTGTTGAACAGAAAACTAAAGGACTTAAAGGTGGTGTCAATTTAATTAGTGATATACTGGCTGCAGTCCTCAGTGTGTCATCCTTTAGATGAGATGTTAAAGCAAAGGTCTCATATACTTGAGCTGGTGATAGCTCAGGTGGATGTAAAATATACCATAGCATCTATTGAAAAGAGTAGGGAAAGTTTCCTGATGCATTGGCCAAATTTCTTCTAATAGTATAAATACCACAACAGGTGTCACCTGAAAAGAGACTACTAGATTAGTGGTACTAACCTAGTAAAAAAAAAAAAAGAAAAATAATCCTGTAGGACAGTCTCTGTTTCTTCCTTGAAGCCAACTGTACATAGATTGCTCCATAGAGACTAGTTCTCTAAGTCATATAATTTGGCTTGAAGAGACCAGTCACATGTTTCTTGGAGCTTTGTGGAGGTTATAGTTATTACTCATTTCAAGAAGGGGACCTTTATAGCCTATGCCTGCATGTCATATGTATATTGTGTTGTGACTTTCCTTTATTTTAGCTGTGTCTGCTTGAATCTAATAATAAGCACAGTATGTGCTCAGATTTGTCATCTAGGGTTTATAGTAGATGCTCCATTGTTAGGCCATCCTTGTGGTGTGTGGTCACTCATTGTCACTCAGATAGTTCCATGCCATTATCCTTAACAGCAATTAAAGACCCACTTAATGCTGTCTGGGTCCAGCTGCAAATAGCCCAAAAGAGAATATTTTGTATCAGATTAAACCAAACTGTGCCCTGGTTCACTAGAGGCTTGAAATGAAGCATCCATCATAGGTTCATAGGTTCATAGGTTCATAGGTTGGTACTGGGCTATCTGCCCGAAGGCATATATTAGCCCAGCCATGTTGTGCGGTATTCACCACCCCTTTAGTAGTTCCCTAGACCCTTGTACATGCAGCTAGTACCCTTGGCCCCTATCTAGTAGTTCTGTTGATGTGATCCATGGTGTGAACTTTCTGTTACCCATCCACTCATCAAGGTTCTTCTTGAAGAGTGATAGTGAGGGGCTCTGTCTTATGTAGATCAGGACCCTGTTCCATAGTAAGAGAAGTCTCTGCAAAGGGAATCTATCCCTCCAGCATGTTCTATTCATTGTTGTGTTGAGGTTTATATCCCTAGAGCGTGTAGCTCGAGTAGATTTGGTTTTGCTGAGATGGAGCATGTTCAACAATTCTGGATTGGACATGGCTCTGTACGTTAGACAGAGATCACCTCTGAGAAAGCGTTATGCAACAGAGAACAGTCTTAGCTTTTTCAATCGTGCTGTATAGGGTAACTGTTTGAGGCCAGTAATCCTCTTGGTTAGGTACCTTTGTGGTCTCTTCAGCTGCTGGAGATGTCTAGCCAGGTACATTCCAATTAGTGCATTGTACTCAATAATGGGTCTGATGAGGGAAGAGTAGAGGTGCACCATTACATCCTTAGATCTTGATGCAAACCCTTTCGTGATTAGATGGGTCACATAGAAGGATTTTCTAACCACTTTGGCAACATGGTTATCAAAGGAAAGCTGACTATCTATTTGGGTCCCTAGATCCCTTATTTCTTCTTCAAATTTCAGGGGATTACCTCCTATGTTGTAGTTTGCAGGTACTCTGTTTTTTGCAAAGGGGATTACTACACATTTTTTTGCATTTAGCTTGAGACCATGGCTTTGACACCATGCATCAGTCTCATTTAGGCCCTTCTGGAGGATCTCCATGTCGGCCGGAGACTCTACTATAGCACCCAGTTTGCAGTCGTCCGCAAACTTAATCAGCCAAAGCCCTTCCGTGCTTGCCTGTACTTCTGAGAAGTATATGCCAAACAGGAGGGGCCCCAGGACAGAGTCCTGAGGCACATCACTTATTACTGGTCTGGATTCGGACATAGATCCCGCTACTCTATCATAGATCACTTCAGCTCACTCCCATTTTCTATGTGGAATTTAGAATACTGTATACTTGTTATAATATAAACAGAAGATATTTGCTCTATTCAAGTAGATCAAATATGCCATTTCCCCAAAAAGAAAGCAAATATTAATATGTTGGTGTCTTTCCCCTTTTTCAAGCAGTTTCCAGTACACTGCAGTTGTTAGCATTATAATCTGAAACATCTGTCACAGTCCCAAACAACTGATATGCAACTTTCCAACTGAAAGCAGCAAACATATATATATATATATATATATATATATATATATATATATATATATATATATATATATTTCTTCCCTTGCTGTGTGGTGCTGTAAGCCCCCAAAATATTTATTATTTTTGTTAAGAACCATCCCAGCTGATTGGAGCATATCTGCTCCTGTCAGCCATCTCAAATCAATTGCTGAATGTTTGCTGGGAATTACTGATATCAGCTGCATAGAATCAACTAGTGTTAGTTTTTACCTTTCATAGTAACAGCCATAAACTATGGGCCGAATTCATAAAAATGATGGTGAGGTAAACATGATGTGTAGAGCTCACAGTAAGATTTTAGTATTCAGAGAAAGTCCTACCACAGTGCTTTTGCATAAAGACACTGAGCACTGCAGTGGGCTATCCCTGCAGCTGTGCTGCATGCTACTGAGGCATTCTTGGGGAGAAGCCTATTTAGCCATGTGTTCTCATCTGGTAGTGCTTCCAGTAAGGCATTTACACAGGCAAGTGATTCTGAGAATTCATTGTCTGTAATGTTGTATGTCCAGTCCTTGCTGCTTGAGGTAATGAACACAGCCAAAAGGCAATGTTAATTCATCACAGAAGAGGTAAGTGCTGCGGTGTTTAGTGATAAGATGGTGTTAGCGGGTTTTTACCTAAGTGTGTGCAAGAGGCTGCATGTGTGAGTGAATGTGCGAGTGTGTGACTGCTTGGGAGGTAGTGATAGGGTCGAGGGGGCAAGGTAGGGAGGTGAGAGAGTGTGTGTCTGTCCATGTGTGTATGACTGAATGACTGAGTATGTCTGTGAGTGCGATCAGGTGGGAAGGGAGGTGTTTTGTGTGTGTGGGTGTTTGTCTTTGGGTGAATGAAAGAGTATGTCTGAATGAATCAGGTGAAGATGGGGCTGTTTTGTGTGTGTGTGTGTGTGTGTGTGTGTGTGTGTGTGTGTGTGTGTCAGTGGTGGCTATCATACTTCCACATACCCATAGACTAATGATTAGAGCCTGAAATATTGGATTGGGAGGAACTATTGGCACCATGGATGTGTTTAGCTACATGTCTTAACAACATAGAAGGTCAAGCAGAACACTAGACACAAGGGATCACCATGCCTCAGAGGCACTTAAACACAAAATATTGTACTTTTATGGCATGTAAACATAACGGGGATAGGTCAAACAGTAGATACCTGGGATAACTTGAAAAATGTGGGTTGGGGGATAATAGACACCAACTGTACTCTATACGGGCACGTATTTAAAAAAAAACAAAACAAAACATTGTACAGGAAATGACTAGACACTAGGGATAAATTGCATGCCTTTAAAGGCACTTAATAGGATTCTAACCCTTTACCCTGACAACCAAGATATCAGTCCTCTATGCCACCACTACACCAAGGATGTCTTGTTAAACATTAATAAGTGAGAAGAAACAAAAAAAATCAGGTGCTTGGGGGAAGGGATTTGAACCCTGCACCCT
This sequence comes from Protopterus annectens, assembly GCF_019279795.1. Lineage (NCBI taxonomy): Eukaryota > Metazoa > Chordata > Ceratodontiformes > Protopteridae > Protopterus > Protopterus annectens. The sequence continues at coordinate 218,167,873 of NC_056751.1, forward strand.
TAGGGAATGAAACTCCAACATTAACTTGCTGCATTTAATGATAAGCTAAAGCAGAGTACTTTTAAACATACATTGAGGATGTCAGGTATTATGTAATGCCTGCAACACTTTGTGACTTATGAGGGAGAGGGACAGGGAATGCTACACATACCTCTCAATCTCATAGTGCAAGACATCAGGATAAAATTAGTGATGGGACAAAATCATGGAGGGATTTTAATTATTTCTCTGGCAAACATAGACAATCATGCGAATAACAAATTTTGCAGTAGCATGAATTAAGTGTAAAACTCAAATGCCTGGCATTAAGGACTGACTGTAATCATTCATGAATTACCATTGCATGGAAAAATGAGACATTGTGGACATTCTGATAACAGGAACAGGTGTGGGGTATGCTGTATGTGGTTTGTGTGGACTTGTATGTTTCACTAAGAGTTTGTGTGTGGGAGAGTGATAGGTGGGAGGTGCCTGTGCTATCACAATTTGGTTGACACTGTTAACTACCACAGGAAAATGCTGATCTATACTTGCAGTAGTTAGTGATGATTCTGAGACATGCACATTTGTTGATAATGAGGTCTTTCCTCACAGTGGTTACCATGTTTCTGAATTGCAAATTTCTGCATTGTCAAAACAAGGCCTTTTTACTACAGCCTTTAATGTGAGTGGTGGGTTGCTTTATGAATTCTCAGGTCTATGGCAGAGAGTGAAGGGCGATGCTAATAAGTAGCCTAGTGTCTCATGTTTTTGAAGAAGTAGTCAATTTTAGTGCAGTATATTTAGTTTGTTATTATATCAAGTATACTAAGGAAATATTTGAACTTTAATTAATTCACAGGATGAAGGGTGATGAAATATTTTTATTTTATATTTTAAAACTATAGTTTTAGGAATTTAAAAATAAAATCCTGGATGACCAGGATATCTTGGCACATGAAGTATATTTTTTTATTTTAAAAGTATAGATTTATTAATTTAAAAATCTTGAAGGACCTGGATATATTGGCACATGAAACCACTGCACAGCCTCTTCAGTCTCAGCACTCACAATTTACATCAAAACAAGTCTCTGAAGGGACAGTGAATCAGACTATGTAATTATTTGTTTGCTTATTAAGATACAAAAATAAGGCAGCGATAGTTTTCTTACATTAGATGTGGACAGACAGGTGAGGTATTACCTTAAGGTAACTGTTTCTTTTCAGAGGTAAACATCATCAGTGCTGCGCCTACTGCTTAAAGGCATACAATGAGTATCTGCTGAGCCTGAGACTTGAAGGCTATTTAGAAGTGGCTTAAATCACCAAATACATGCAAGTACCCTAAGAGCTTAAATTATCTCTACACAAAACAACCACAGTTCAATGATTTACATATATTTAATAATAAATAATAAAAACACAAGACAATACTTATTAACTCAACACAATGACATTAAAGAGTTCAGAAACCACAGGAAATACTTTAAAACAACATTCTAGGATAGTCTGACATAAATATAGAAAATGGTTAGACTCATCTTGCTATTTATATCTAGGTCTAAGAGAAATACTAAGATCTAGATATCTTACTTACAGAGTAAAGCAAGTGCTGGTGAGTTGATGTGTTCAGGTTCAGACACAAATGCAACATGCTATCCTTACTTTCTGAGATAGCCTTTAAATTGGTAATACACATTAATACTGTAGTCATTTCAGATTACATAATTCTTGACACTTCTGCTTAAGTTTCCCAGGCTCACAGAACTTACAATTTAACATTTCTTTGTAATCTGCACCTGCCAGGAGGCCACAGCAATAAAAGACACTTTACATGTAAAACCTAGTAATTATCTCTGTCTTAGGACAATAGAAAGAATTTCCAAGCCCAGACATACTGTCTTCTAGCTTGAGATCACACACAGTCATACATTATTTTACTTATCAGCTTTCTTCCAGCAGGTGCACTGTGGTTACATTTTTGAAGCTTAGCACATAACACGGTTTTCTTACATTTGTGAAACCAGCCTGTGGATCATATTAATATTTACAATGACATAGAATTATTTACAAAATTGTTTCTGGCTGGCCTGGCAGCCCCTCAGTTTTTCACATTTCTTCCTCCCCTGAGAACTCAAGCAAGTTTTTCAAGTGTCCATTGAGAAACATTGTTTGAGAAGGTTGAGTTTATCTAATACCTCTCAACCTCTTAGAGTAAGAAATCTGGACAAAGCCACGAAAAAAAGTGATACAATTAGGGACAATTTTTAAATATTGCTCTTACAAACTTGATAAAGTTGATAGATAAACAGGTTTTGCATTAGCATGAATTTTCTGAAGGGTATGAAGTATAAAACTCAAATGTCTGTCATTATTTTCTAACTTCAGTCTTTAATGATTTGCCACTAATATGCCAGAAAGCCACAATTTTATGAAAGATGGACCAAAAATATAAGGCAAAAATCTGGATATTCTGCGAAAATCTGTACAGTTGAGAGGTATGGTCTATCTGGGTATACCTTACCCAATTCCCTGTCTTGAGAGCTCATCTGCATTGGCATTGTTAATCCCACTGCGGTGCTGCACTGGCATATCATATGCTTGCAACCCTAGGCTCCACCTTAGCAACTTGGCATTTTGCTGGCTGCCTCGATGTAACCATGTTAAGGGATTGTGATCTGTAACTACCATTAATTTCCTTCCATACAGCTAAGGCTGAAGTTTCTGTAGTGCCCACACTATGGCTAGACATTCCTTTTCTACAGCTGCATAGCATTCCTCCCTGAGATGGAGCCTATGACTGAAATAAACCACTGGATGCTTTTCTCTGTCTGAAGAAATCTGGTTAAGGAAAGCTCCCATCCCATAGTTCGAAGCATCCACCTGCACAACAAATTCTTTGTCGTAATCTGGACTGGCTAACACAGGGGGTCCTGCTAAAGCTTTTTTAAGCTTCTGGAATGCCTGCTCATATGCTGGGGTCCACACTACCTTATCTGGCCTGTTTGTCATTGTCAGGAATGTGAGGGGAGAAGTTATGGTTCTATAACTGGTGATGAACTTTTTATTGTACCCTGCTGTCCCTAAAAATGCCCTCACCTGCTTTTTGGTAATGGGTGCAGGCCATGCCTGAATGGCTTCTACTTTGGCAGGTTTTTGCCTGATCATGCCACTCCTCACTCTATGTCCCAGGTAGGAGACCTCTGCTGTACCCACCTGGCATTTGCTGGGTGTAATGGTCAACCCTGCCCTCTGTAGTCTACTCAGCACCTCACTAACATGCTGAAGATGCTCTTGCCAGGAATGGCTATAGATGGCAATATCATCTAGGTAAGCAAGGGCAAAAATCTCCTGCTCCTGTTAGGATATAATCTGCCAGCTGCTGGAAAGTCGCTGGGACATTTTTCATCCCAAAGGGCATCTTTGTGAACTCATACAAGCCA
>NC_056751.1:218176296-218231296 GCF_019279795.1 Protopterus annectens
CCTTCCCAGCTCCCCTTCCACAGGAAGTCTGGTATCTTCTGACAGCAGTTCCTCACTGTCAGCCTGGGCAGTACTACTCAGCTCTGCCCTTGCAGTTACTCCGTCCAAGGGAACATCAGTACACACAGCCAGCTGTGTCTCACCTTCAGTCTCACTGCTACAGGCTAGCTCCCTCCCTAAAGTAACTATGTCACTAGTCCTGGCTGCAAGTGTGTGGTCTGTGTGGGTCTCCCCCAGGCTACCAGACCCACATGCTTGTCTCCAAGCCTGATTGTGTGTAACTGCATAAACACATGGCACTTCCTCATCAAAATCTTTCCCAGTCAGGACATCTGCAGAATGGTCGTTTGGTACCTCTGTTGTCTCAAGACAACCTACTATTAACATTTTGTTGTTCCCACTTACTGGCTCTCCCACCTTTTGTTCCCCACCTTGCCTCTGTGGATATCTATATGTCACATGACTCCACTGGTTGCATTCAAAACATTAAACCCAAGGTCCTGGATATGTACCTGGACTAGTGGCTTCCCCTGCTTTTGGCATATTCTGTTGGGGCAGTCTGGGCTGCCCAACATGGGTTTCTTTAGACCCATGAGCAGCACTGGGATTCCCTTTCCTGTGCAGTGATGCCCTGCTTGCTAGGTATAGGTCTCCCTTCTTCCCCAACTCAACTGAAGTAGCACCTTGTCTATAAGCTAACCAGATCCTCATGTCCACAGGCATAGTGCTAAGGGATTGAAAAGGTCTGCCAGCCCTTCAAAAGTGGTGACCTGACATCCACTCACCCACCTATGAATATAAGTGCTTAGTTCAGCAACATATTCACACACATTTTCATCTGCCTTGCGTCTATGCTCACAAAATCTTTTCCTATAAGCTTCAGGTGTTAGTTTAAAAAATTCTAGCAAACAATTGTTTACAGCATTATAATTTAAGAAATCATTGTCAGACAGTTTGGACAAAACAGTTACAGCTTTACCATGGAGTAAGGGGGTCAAGAACCATACCCAGAGCCTTTGGTCAACATCATACTGTTTACATACCCTCTCAAACATATGAATGAAACTATCAAAATTATCCCCCCTCTGTAAACTGTGGAAGAAATGTATTGACCTTTGTTGCTTCTGGGTTTTGGTTCCTCCCTTCCCCATTACCTCCATGACTCTGGTGAAGATTCAGCATCTCCTTTTCATGTTTCCTCTGCCTCTCCTTCTCCTCATCTTCCAGGCATAGCAGTTTCTCATTTTCCTCAGTCTCTAGATGCCTCAGTTTCTCTGCTGCTTCTGTTTCCAAATGCTTGGCCTCCAACTCAAGTCTCTTTATCTCTAGATGGATTTTAAAGTCCTCTGTAGAAAGGTTGAGGTGTCCATTCTCTGAGTGTTGTACATCCCCATGGCCAGTCTGATCATCTTCCTGGTGGCTTTTCTTAGATGCAGCTGTGACCAAAGCTGCAATTATGTCTGCCTTAGTCAGGTTTCCATGCACCGGTCCTTTAGTCTGGCACATCTCAGCCAACTGGCTCCTTGTCAGCTTGCCATACTACTCTGCTGACATGCTTGCCTGCACTCCCCGACTAACTAAGCAAACAAAAGAAATAAAACAATTGTGATCTGAACTCTGAATGTTCACTATGTGGCTGATTTAGAGTGCAAAAACACCTTCAGTGATCACTGTACACAAGCTACAGGAATTCAATGTCCACACCACTACAAGCCACTTAACATATGATGTGGCTCTCTCACCACTGTTAACCAATTAATATCTAATGTGGATATCTCACTACTGGCCCAGTAATCAAGGAGCCTCAATCCTCACCACTAGCATCAGTGAGGGGTATCCACACTGGAAGGATAACAAGTACACACACAGTAACGTACAATTTCCCTTAAGAGCACACAGAGATCACAGTCAGTCTGGGGCTGGTTTCTCCCTTTCTCTCCAGATCCCCCATATGACTCCCCACTGGCACAGCTTTAGGGTTTAGACCTCAGCAGAGTAGTCAAGCCAAAACCTCCAATACCCTCTCTGTCCAACCAGTGCTTCGTGTCCCTGCCCAAGTAGCTGACACACACACACTTTAAGATTTGATTTATATACAAACACACAGACACTTATGGGGAAGACTGGCACAGATTTACTAGCTATGCCCCCTTCTGCCCAGGCTATAAGTAATCGCTGCAACCAACTACTCTTAATGCTGCTTAGCGGTAAGGACATACCTGCCTGGGACACATAATCTGAGAGTTCAATCGTGTCTCTCTTCATATAGTCCAGAGAGGTATATCTCAAGTCATTCACTCCATGTACTATGACAGAGTCATAATGGTAATTTTATTGAGTGACTTGACTGTGTGCATGATTTGATGGATCCTGGCACCTGACTGACAGCTAACCATGACCTTCTCCTTGTCCTACCCTGTGTGTCTCACTATTGAGTAGTCTATGACCAGGACATTTGGTTTTGGGGTATTTTGCCTTAGGGGCTTAATTGCTGAGAGACTTAAATGTGTTTTGTTATATGTAATGGTGGATTATATTCATGTACCACTATGTGGGTTGTTTGCAGTTGGGAGGTCTCTGGTCTTTTGGTAGGCTCTTGGTGAGTATCTCCATGTATTTATGTGTCTTGACTTTATCTTGTGTAAGAGAAGAGGTGTGAGTTTGCTGACAACCTGTTTGATGACTTGTTTATTGTTACATGAGAGGACTGATTCAAGTTTCATGGTATAGTTACATCTCTCACATACTGTATTTGTTTGCTTTAGGAGCAGGTGGTTGTCAGTATACATAAGGCAATTGCTTCATTGCCTCAGGATGCCCATGTCAATCATATTAGCTGGAGAAATGTTGGGAAACTGACTCTCCATTGTAGTTGGCAACTCCTAAGTACTAGTTTATGAGAGGGCAAATTAGTTCAGCTATTACTCTGGGATAAAAAGGGGATTTATTCTACAGATGATCAAGGATTAAAAGTTGTGTGACACTTCTCAGTGCTCAGCAGAGTTGCCTCCAGGGCAGAAGTGTGTGTCTGATTTGCCCGAAGAGCAGCAGTGAAGCCTGGCAGGGTCCCACTGACTGGGAGTCTAGGGAAAAAAAGTGTTTCTAGGCATTTCCATCTATACAAGGCACCAGTAACCCCTGTTAAGCAATGTACAGCTATGTGCAAATGTGAGGCTTGTATACAATAGGAGTTAAGCTGTTCTAACACAAACTAAGCAATACAAAACCCCAAATTTAGCCTTTTTCAAACAGTCTCCAACTCAGATGGGTCCTGAACTACACAAGGATGGAGGAAGGCCTGCTTAATGTAAGATGGTTGGTGATACCAAATAGTTTAGATTCATGAAGTTTGAATCTAGCCTATGTTATATTAAGGCAGTAGTACTGAAAAGTTTAAAGTGTAGAATAAACACAGACAAGTAGCAAAAATGCAAACATGAGGCACCAAATCAATTAAATACAGTTCTCAATGTGCAATGCAGCATTTAAAAATATTTATTTTTCAGTTGTTTTCAGTGAATGCTACAGATCTCAGATCAGATGCACATTTACACAGGATTGCTGTACTAACTTTAGTTGGTTTGACAGATGTTACAAAAAATAAAGATAAGATAACTTGCTGTAGTTTGGGCTCCCAAGGACCAGGGGTCCCTAGTGACTGCAGGGTTCATTTGTGCCTAAAGCTGGCTATGCTTTTATTAAAATATTTCTGGTAAGGAGTCCTCACACTTGTCCAGCTCTATAAACTGGACTCTCAGTTTCAGGGAAGGTCATGGCTTGACACTTTTCTGCTACACAATTTTTTGAATAGCACTGCATAGGATGAGACCCATTTTAAGTATTAACATCTGTAATAAGTTCATTCAGAATAGGACAGTGCATTTGAATGAGTTATTCCGTATTAAAGCAGGTCTTTAAGATAGAGGAATTACATCATATAATCCACCCAACTCTTTCTGCCTCCATCATTCTGTTCAATGTTATTGTATATTTGTTTTTGCTATGTCTCGGTAAGTTTTCACAAACTTTACCACCCTTCCACTGTACTGTACAGCTATTAAAATGGGGGTTTTGTGGAGCACCTTATTTAACTCAGATGAAGTATAACTTTCTTCCTCTACCTGAAATAGAGTGAGTCTGTGACATGCTTTTATTAGACTGCTGTGTTAACCAATGTTATGGAAGCAATCCGCAGGACAAACAAAAGATGTTCTATATGCAACTACAACTACAAGTACTGCTAAGACATTTATTTTCAAAACAACACAGAGATAAGGTAAGAATACATATTATGTAAGTATTAACTGCTATACCGTCTTTAGAATACCTGCTAGGATAAATAGCTCAATCAACTGGCATGTACTCATGATTATTTTATCACAGGACAAGAATTATATCACATTAATAATCTGTACATCAAATATTTCTGAAGGTCATTAATCTTAGTAATCTATAACAACTTGGAAAAATCCCAGCATGGAGTATTGTATTTCAGGATCTTAATTGCTGTAAATATGGCAAACAGCTAGGCCAGCATTAAAGGCATTCCATCACAGTGGGTAGCAAATCACATTACAACCATATTTTCAAAGAATAAGAAACACTGACTTAAGAAATGATCTAAATTCTACTATTTCTCAAAGGATAATTAGTTAGTAATCAGCAACACATGCAAGGACGAATTATTCTGAATTATTTTATACCTTTGGTTTAAGAACAAATATTTAGATGTCTGATGGTATTTTTAATTATTCTCCCTTTATGTAAAATATAAATAGAGGCTTAACGGATCATTATGGTTCTGTTACAGTGTCACAAAACTATACATGGATGAAAAAAGTATCCAAACTCTAAAATGCCACATTAAATCATGCCAACAGAAATGATGTAATAAGACAGAAAGATTAATGCAAACATTTATCAAGAGTAGATATGATGAACAACTAAGGTTTGAGGTAAAATTTAACAGGGAACAATTGATTTTATAACAATATAAATAGGTCTGTAGTGTTTTTAGCAAAGGAAATAAATCATTTTCTGAGATAAAAGATATCCCTGAAAAAAAACTCAAATGAGTTTATTTCATATATCAAGCGTGGTTATTGAAATGCTGATGCAAATAGTTTGTATGATATTATTGTGGCACAAATATCAAATAAAAAACCTTTTTATTTTCTTCTGAGTCTTGTGCTATGAGACAGACCATACCTCATTTGTCCTGTAAAAAAATAAAGCATAGTATTATCAAAACACTGCAAATTCTGTTTATAAAGTAAAGAGAGATGGTTCCCATGCCGTCTAAAAACAGGTTGGGGTAGTCACAATTTGCAATATTCTTGAAAGAGTTGCATTTTCTTAAATCAAAAATGAAACAATCATCTATTAGTAATAAATTATGAACCTATAGATTCTTCAGAAGGAGGCTGTTTCTTGAACCTAGTTGTTGCGCTTATTTCAGCTGTAGTGGATCAGGCATCAGTAGTTAGGCTACCAGGCCCTAACAAAAAGTCTTTGATTCACTTCTGTATTCTGGTATGATAAGAAAAATCAAGCTACACCTCCACAGCTCAAGCAAAATGTAGACCTAGAAATTAGTTTTTAATATGATGCTAAAACCATAAGGTAGGAAAAGTCCAGATGAATAAAATGAACACAGAACACAAAGTCCCAACTCTGTAACTCGATAAGCGCTTTTGGTTTAAAACCTTCCTCAGATCACAATAAAAAACTGGGACTCCATTTCCTTTTTAAAAAATGAATGAGCCAATAGGCACACAAGTAAGAGGCAGCACCCTTCTTTCTATTCATGACTGAAGCTGCCAATCACATATTCACAATATGGCACACCTTCTGAATTAAACAATGGACGTCCTTCCAGCTTTCAGTATAGGTTTCAGTGGTATTACACCATTCAAACCAGGTGAATGATCTGCCCTTAAATTAATAATCCATTTAGTTTCACAAATTTCAGTACAATTGGTAATATCCCCTTGTTTTACTCCTTCGTAAAGCTGTTCAATAGCCTTGAAACTAAAAGAGTGATCGGGATACTTTGTGATGTGCAGGGCCCATGCATTATGTATATCATCTTTACGTATGTCATATATTTGCCTTAATATTCTTTTCTTAAAAAATCTGGTTAGTCTTGCCTACATAAAACGAGGTACAGGCTACACAAGTTTCCAAGTATACTAGATTCCTAGTGTTGCAAGTGGCTTTGCAACTGAAAGAATATTCATGATTTGTGCTTGGATGCCTAAATGCATTACTACTATCAATATATTCACTGGCTGAAAAGTTGCCACATTTGAACGTACCTTTACGTCCACTCAGTATATGCTTGGAAAAAACATCTTTGGTGCATAAAAGCCTGTTGATGTTTTTCTTATTTTTATAACCAAAGCATGGTTTCATCCCTACAATTTCACATAGTTTTGAATCCTGTGTTAAAATTGGCCAGTACTTCATTATGATGTCCTTTACTTGCTTGTTGTCTGAACTATAAGTAATTGTTAGTCTCAGTTTATCCGGTTTCTGTTGCTGAGTACTTCCTACTCCTATTTCATTTAAAGGAAGACGGGTGTCCTGCTTAGAGTAGCCACGTGATTGCAATCACTTTTGCAAATTGCTAATTTCTTGCTGAGTGACTTCTTCTTGAGTGCACCTTTTAGAAATTCTCATAGCTTCATTGCGCATGACATTCTTGGTGATATGCCTAGGATGCATGCTACTCTTATGAAGGTAATGGTTCTTACAAGTAGATTTCCTATACAAGGTGGTGTCAACTCCACCTCCTTCTTTGAGAATAACATTGACATCCAAGAAACTAACACTATTACATGACCAACAGCTGGTTCATTTCAAAAAAGTTGTAGTTCCATTTAAAAATTCCAGAAATTGTACAGATTGTTCCTCTTCCCCATTCCATAACAGGAACAAGTCATCCACAAAGCAACCGTAAAATAAGACATTCTTATGCCATGGATTGCTAATACTTAAGATATTCTTCTTCTCCCATTCAGATAGAACAATATTCGAGTAACTATTAGCGCAGGGGGTGCCCATTGCTACCCCCCCAATGCTGCCAATAAATGGATGGTCCATAAGTGAAAATGTTTGCATTGAGAACCATCTCTAAAAGTGCACATGTCAAGTTGACATCTCTAGTGCATTTATTTTCACTTATGACTCTCCTTACTGCTTCAATTCCATATTCATTTGGGATCGAAGTAAAAAGACTGCTGACATCCATGGTAGTTAATAATAAATGTGAGGTGTCTACTATTGCATTCATGGCCTCTTTCAGCTTGGCCAAGAAGTCATTAGTATCTCTTAAAACACTAGGAATGTATTTCAATATTTCCTTTAACTCTTTCATTACGGTCTCTGTAACCCATTCCTGTCCTGCGACAACTGAACGCAAAGGAGGGTACACTAAACTTTTATGTATTTTGGGGAGACCACTAATAGATGGAACAGTAGGATGTTCAATAAGAAGGAAATTATATAGTTCAAAACTTAAAGTATCTTCCATAAGCATACAATATAGTAATTCCTGTGTTTATTTAATAAAAGAATTGAGTTCCTGAAAACTGACTTCTTGGTATGTCTGTTTATCAGTCAACATTTTTCCATGTTAGTTCTATACCAAACTGCAGACAAAACAACAATGCTTCCTTCTTTATCCTCTGGTTTCAATACTATTTGATCATTTCGTTGTAAGTCGTATAAAGCTTTTTTCTCATCACTAGATAAATTATGATAGTGCCTGGTATTTCTATCTGTTCTTAGTTTTTCCACTTCATCACTGCACATACGAGTGAATAAATCAACAGCTGGGTGGTTCAAAGGAACAAACGTCCTAGGTTTCCTGATAGTGCTGTTTCCCTTGGTGTTATTCCCGTATATACTTTTTAAAGTCAGGTTACATGCAAAACACTTAATATCTGTCACAAATTCACTGAGATCTGATTTGAGAGATGGAATAAACTTAAGACCCTTCTCCAAAATATTAATTTCATTGCCATTCAATTGGTAATCTGACAAGTTTACTACAAGTGAATTATCAGTTAATTCATAGTTTTCTTCCTCTTCCTTTTTTGGCTTAATGCATGTTGGTTTTTGTATATTGCTGCTTCAGAAAAAACGGCAACTGCTGTGTTAGTGAAATGTGTGATGCTCCCTTTTTATTTTTATTATCATTTGACAACCACATGGCCAAAGTGGTTAGAAAAACATTTTATATAGCCCACCTAATCATGAAGGGATTCACATCTAGATCAGGGGAGGTCATCATGCCTCTTTACTCATCCCTCATCAGGCCCATAATTGAGTACAATGCCCCTTTTGGGATGTACCTTACCAGACACCTGCAGCAACTGGAAAGACCCCAAAAGTACCTCACCAAGAGGATCAAAGGGCTCAAACAGATGCCATAAAGAAACTCCAGCTCTACTCAGTGGCATACCGCCTGTTCAGGGGTGATCTGTGCCTGACGTATAAAGCCATGTCTAACCCGGAATTAATGGACATGCTGCACCTCAGAAAATCCAAATCCCATCAAGCTACACGCTCAAGAGACTTGAACCTCAGCACTGAAATAAATAGGACATGCTGGAGGGACAGATTCATAACCCAGAGGCTCCCTTCACTCTGGAATAAAATTCCAGTCCAGGTTAGGCAGAGTCCCTCATTGACTCTCTTCAAGAGGAATCTTGATGAGTGGATGGGAGATTGTAGGGTTAACCCGGGTATCACTTCTGTGTCACTGTTAGACAGAGGCATAGTATACTAACCTCGAAAAAGGGCATAGCAAAATTAATTTAAAATGGGTGGCGAAAGCCAAACACATTCTGGCTAGGCTTATAAATGCCCTAGGGCAGATAGCCTAGTATGAACCTATGAACCTATGAACATGCTCATTCTGAATTAGTGGCTGTATATCCATCTGCTGTCTCTGTACCTTCCATGCTAACATCTTTATTATTGTTGTTGGTTTTACCTACATCGGTCAAACCAAGTTACACGGTGGTGTTAAGTTGGCCACTAGTTGTAATATTTTGTAAGGGAGTACCTTTTCCCACATTTCTAGTGTGACGCTCATCAGTTTTCCTTTCTTCTCTAGGCCATTCGAAGATATGTCCATTTTTAAAATCCAGGACATCTCTCATTAACTTCTTATTTTTTTGCTCTTTCAGTCTGCTTTCATACATATTTAAATTAAATTGAAGTGTTTCAAGTTTACTAGTTTGATTACTTGTAAAATCAAATTTTTCCAACTCAGCCTGTTTGGTCTTAATAAAATTCATAATTATTTCTTCTTCTGGTTTAAAGAATTCTATAAGTAGGTGCATGTATCGAAAACTGGTCTCCAGATTTATTGCCTGCAACTTGGCTAGTAGTTCAGGATACTGATTGCCATAGCTAGGCATGCATTTTACCCTCATTCCTCTTGGAATAACCTGGTTATGCATGCTAGCTTCCATGTTAAACCGCTGCCAAGTTAGTCTTTTTAAATGGTAAGCGGCTGTTTCTACTTCCCCCAGGATGGTGTTGAAAGTTGTGTCATCCGTGGTTTCCATAGGGAATAAATCTGCAATAGAATCAAGATTTAAACTTAAAAAAGGGTTTACAGTGCCTTCTGGATACTCTGTTCCTGCATTTAGCTGCATAAACAAAATAGTCGTACATCCTTTTCCAATACTTAGCTTCTCAGCATTGTTAGCCATGTATAGTGGGAAAATACCAAGATTCAAAATGCGAAGAAATGTAACTCCCACTATCAAAGGTGCAGCAAGTAAAAACAGCAATGAAAAGAAAAATCAAGCTACACCTCCACAGCTCAAGCAAAATGTAGACCTAGAAATTAGTTTTTAATATGATGCTAAAACCATAAGGTAGGCAAAGTCCAGATGAATAAAATGAACACAGAACACAAAGTCCAAACTCTGTAACCCGATAAGCTCTTTCAGTTTAAAACCTTCCTCAGATCGCAATAAAAAACTGGGACTCCATTTCCTTTTTAAAAAATGAATGAGCTAATAGGCACACAAGTAAGAGGCAGCACCCTTCTTTCTATTCATGACTGAAGCTGCCAATCACATGCTTACAATATGGCACACCTTCTGAATTAACCAATGGTCGGCCTTCTGGCTTTCAGTATAGGTTTCAGCGGTATTACACCATTCAAACCAGCCGAACGATCTGCCCTTAAATTAATAATCCATTTAGTTTCAGAAGTTTCAGTACGATTGGTAATATCCCCTTGATTTACTCCTTGTAAAGCTGTTCAATAGCCTTGAAACTAAAAGAGTGATCGGGATACACTTCAATTTAATGTAAATATGTATGAAAGCAGACTGAAAGAACAAAAAACTAAGAAGTTAATGAGAGACGGATATACAGCCACTAATTCAGAACGAGCATGCAGCTCTACAGATATAGGAACTCTTCCTAAAAAGGGAGCATCACACATTTTACTAACACAGCAGTTGCCAGCTATGAGAATTTCTAAAAGGTGCACTCAAGAAGAAGTCACTCAGCAAGAAATTAGCAATTTGCAAAAGTGATTGCAATCACATGGCTACTCTAAGCAGGACACCAGTCTTCCTTTAAATGAAATCAGAGTAGGAAGTACTCAGCAACAGAAACCGGATAAACTGAGACTAACAATTACTTATAGTTCAGACAACAAGCAAGTAAAGGACATCATAATGAAGTACTGGCCAATTTTAATGCAGGATTCAAAACTATGTGAAATTGTAGGGATGAAACCATGCTTTAGTTATAAAAATAAGAAAAATATCAACAGGCTTTTATGCACCAAAGATGTTTTTTCCAAGCATATACTGAGTGGACGTAAAGGTACGTTCAAATGTAGCAACTGTTCAGCCTGTGAATATATTGATAGTAGTAATGCATTTAGGCATCCAAACACAAATCATGAATATTCTTTCAGTTGCAAAGCCACTTGCAACACCAAGAATCTGGTGTACTTGGCAACTTGTGTAGCATGTACAACATTTTATGCAGGCAAGACTAACCAGATTTTTAAGAAAAGAATATTAAGGCATATATATGACATACATAAAGGTGATATACATAATGCATTGGCCCTACACATCACAAAGTATCCCGATCACTCTTTTAGTTTCAAGGCTATTGAACAGCTTTACGAAGGAGTAAAACAAGGGGATATTACCAATTGTACAGAAATTTGTGAAACTAAATGGATTATTAATTTAAGGGCAGATCATTCACCTGGTTTGAATGGTGTAATACCATTGAAACCTATACTGAAAGCCAGAAGGCTGACCATTGGTTAATTCAGAAGGTGTGCCATATTGTAAGCATGTGACTGGCAGCTTCAGTCATGAATAGAAAGAAGGGTGCTGCCTCTTACTTGTGTGCCTATTGGCTCATTCATTTTTTAAAAAGGAAATGGAATCCCAGTTTTTTATTGCGATCTGAGGAAGGTTTTAAACCAAAAGCGCTTATCGGGTTACAGAGTTGGGACTTTGTGTTCTGTGTTCATTTTATTCATCTGGAGTTTGCCTACCTTATGGTTTTAGCATCATATTAAAAACTAATTTCTAGGTCTACATTTTGCTTGAGCTGTGGAGGTGTAGCTTGATTTTTCTTTTCATTGCTGTTTTTATTTGCTGCACCTTTGATGGTGGGAGTTACATTTCTTCGTATTCTGGTATGATGGTATTCATTCTGTCAATCTAGATAGACTGACAAAATTCAGCACTCTGTACCATGATCTACAACAAGTAGGCAGAAAAAAATAAATACATCACAGGATATATATCAGCAAGCCAAGTATTACCAGCAGCAGACACCAATGGTCATTGCTCTGGCTGTTATTATTTGATATAATTTTCACTGCCATAAATGCAAAAATTATAATTTGTGCATGACAAGATATTGCGATGACTGAAAAGTATGATGCACATTCCTGACATCTGCAGACCCGATCATTTGTCACCCCTTTCAAAGGAAATGTGTACATAATTGGTTACATGATTAAATAAAAGAAAAAAATAATTACAGATTCAGTCAAGCTTCAGGAATATATGACAAATGAAGTTACTAGCATTGTACAAACAACTTGGATTTCTGTATTATTAGGTATGTGGTGCTCCTTTTGAGAATGAAATGGATAGGATATATACAATTGTATCTCATTTATTAAAGCAGTAGAAAACAAGATGCCAGACAGTTAAAAGTGATGGGCATGCATACATATGTGCATGGATAAACACACCTATACATCTGTCCATCTGTCTGTCTATCAATCATGTACATTTTGGAGTGACACTTTTTCAGTTTGTATATCACCTTTCTTGGCTTGCAGACCATATAATTTCCTTTCTTTACACTGCATAACACACTGTTGCTGTACTTATCAGTTTCATATGCCTTTAGGATTATGGTGACATGTTATGTAGATGATGCAGCCATACTGTTCCACAGGCTCAGTGGTAAACCTACAACATAAGCAGGGTACTGTACATATACAATCCTGCTGTACTATGGGACCCTATTTCTGTTTCCCATGACTGATTATTTTAGCTTGATTCACACAGTTCATTAAACCACATTTTCACAGTGCAGGTGGACTGCCATAAAATAGAAATGAATTATAAAAAAAATAAATTAATGTGAGCCAGGGCTTTTCTCTTCAGCGGTAATGCCTATTTCTCATTTTAATTCACCATGAAATTTATAGCTTAATCTTCCAACATGTTTTTCATTCAGATGCATTTCAGTTTGGAAGTATTTAAGAATGTAGCTTCATAACATCTGTTCTACTCTTTATTGCTCTCTGCAAGAACTGTAGAAAAGAGGTTTTCTTGATGTGAAATGGGGTCTAGAGACTATTGAGACACTGTAAGTTTTTGGGTCAGGGAACTGGTGATGGCAGCATCCCCTTAAATTCATGTTTCCATTCTTCATATCAATTTATATTTTTGAAGTGAAGCACCCTATATTTTGTCTTAATAGTTTTCATTGATGTAATTTGCTTTAGTAAACTTTGTCATTCAGGTCAGTCTTTCCAGGAGACAGTAAACTCACAAGCAGTGGGCTTTAGTGATCTCACAAAGTGTGGTGGATATTCTTGTCCTGTTAACAATTTACCATATTTACACCAACACAGGAATGCAAATCAAAGGGGCAGTAAATATGCATACAATTAGCTGGTCTGTGTCATAACACTGAAAACTCATTTCAGTGAAACTCATATGGCTGAACCCATTTCACTGAAAACTCATTTAATTAAAAACCTTTTCCAAAAGAAATATACTCTAAAAACATGTTTTTGCAGGGGGCAAGCCCCACTACACCCCCATGTGGGTGGCTTTGCCCTCTCACCCACCTTACTTATATATACTAACTCCATGATCACACAACCATGGAGAAAAGAAAAAAATACCACACAATGAATCAGTGCTCGACAGCAAACATGGATATCTATAGATCTTGGGATACAACGTGATGCTGACCATTGCAATTCACACATACTGTGCTAGACTCACTTCCCTAATAATACCTATGATAAGAAATGACACCATAACATACTTTCTACACAAATCTATACACATCTACACTTTTCAATGAAATGTGTTTTCAAGTGAAATAGGTTTGATCATTTGGGTTTCAGGGAAATGAGTTTTCAGTATTATGATAGGTACCCAATTAGATACCTCAGGACCAGCCTTCTGTCTGCTTTTTACTGTCCTGTACTCAACTCTACAGGATGTTTTACACTGTTGTCTTGCACTCTGGATTCACTTTTAGCAGCCTGATGAATGACAAGCTGATACTGCTATAACTTCCATACTCACTAACACCTGGGTAACATAGAATTTGGTCCTACATTTAGGCAAGACATATTCCTGATTCTCACAATTCTTAAGCAGAGGTGTACTGTACAACTCCATTATCATTATTTAGATGTTTCTGGGTACTGGTATCAATAAAGGAACATGCAATGTAGCCTCTGAATCAGAACCAGAAGGCTTCCTTGAGAGTTGACATGACCTATCTCACTGAACTTCATGTTTAACTAATTGTAGTCCAACCAACCTGCACTAAACAGAATGAAGATTGTACTCACCCAGTGTGGTAGGGTTAGATAACTGAGTATCTTGCTTTATTCTTAGAAACCCTTAGATTTCTGGACCTTAGCTCTTGGTTTTAAAATAGACATCAATGCCTGTTTCAGACAGGTGTTCACCATCTCCTGTATGCAATCTTGACAATATTTTGAATATATCAAAATGCCTAGTAATCCACCTTCCCTTTCCTTCACTATCCTGCAATTTTACAAACAAGAAAGTCAATGCCCACATCTTGTCCCTTTACAAGTTCAAGTCTCTTCTGTTTTACAACAAATAAAATTCCCACCTATCCAGCACCCATTAAGCTTGTATGGGAAGCCTTTTCATATGCTAGAGTCTAGACCACACCTATCAACTGAACCTATTTTCAGGCATGATTTGCTCCTTTGCATGATTTAACTATTTTTGAAATATGCTACTATTTTAGGCTTAATTTTTGGCTTCACATGATTTTTCTCAGTTTCACCACCCATCACATATGATTGTTAAGCTGTTTAGTACAAGGAAACCAGACTATATGATCAACATACTGGTGACAACAAATAATTTTCAGGAGTAAAAAAATGATTTTGAAAGGCAAATTTTTGCAGTATCTTTAATTTAACTCTTCTGATTTTACACTGCAATGTTCTTAATATTTTGTCACTTGCATTTTTTGAAACTCATGTTTCTGAGAAGAATCCCATAATCCATCTTTGAAGTAAGAAGAATTATGTGCTATTTGGTATTCAAATTGTATGATAATTAGCTGTTCAGATTTTTGGTCTGATATACTTACTTTTCAAGAGCTTTTGTACCTATGTTTAATGTCTGCAAGTTTAGAGGTATGGCAGATGTCTCCAAGTTCTGAATTCTAGATCTACAAGGCTGATGTGTCTGTGTCAGGGTAATTCTATCAACATAGCTATGAGCCATCTTCTGTTAAGTGGCAGCCAATCCCAATGATTAAACACCAAGCCACCAGACCATAATGTAGCACTGTAAACATTTAATAGTTTAACTGGGGATATGGCCTTATCCTGTGATGAGTAGGAAATACTTAAGGGGTTCTCACTTCTTTGTCAATTTTAGGCTTCTCAAAAACTTTTAAAACAAAATCTTTGATAATATGCAACCTAGCTGTTGATAATGGTGGAGGAGGGGCAACTCTTTTATATCCCTGTATGTCTCTTCATATAAAATCCCCAAAGTACAGAGAAACAGATAGAATATAACTGCTTTCCTTTCACTCCATTCTTCAACTTTCCTCTTCACTGCTTTTTATTTTTTTATTTATTTTTACTGATGAGCCTTTTACTGAATCCTGTTATTAATACTTTTAAGAGTGCTTATCCAAATGATTTCCTGCAAAATCCTTTCCATGCTTTGTAGGTAAGTATAGCTACAAACTATGTATCTCACATTTATTTTAGCATTTGCCTTATGACTGTGATATAGTATCTATCTGTTTATTATTAATTGTTAATAACTTAATAATTTAATTAATTTAATAAATAAATAATAATAATAAATAAAATCTACCATATGACTGTGATATATTCTCTACAGCAGGAGTGAGTAAGTTTTTATTTCTGCAAAGATTTTAAAGTCCATGATATATCCAGATTCTGAATACTGACTAATTTACTAGTCAAACAATAAAACAGCTTGACCCCTCTCACCCAGAATTGCTTTATCATAATCATGCCTAATACTGGGTTCCAGACAGCCATTATTGATTTTACAATGCTTTTACTCACTTTTGTCATAACTGTAAGGTACCCCTTAAGTAAGACAACTATTAAAATATTTTCATCAATCCCTACAGTACACCCTAAGTCAATAGGAGATCCAAAAAGATATGATCATTTTTAAAGGCATCTGGCCATAACTCTTGATTAAGAAAAGAAAAAAAAATCATAAAATAATTCTCCTGTCAGTGAAGTATCTGCAAAGATGCTTCTCAGTGCACTCCTCTCAGTCTTGCTGCCCCATGGAACTTTGGTATGATTATATTATTATTACTTACATATCTTGCCTTACTCCTACTAACTCCTTCTTACCCCACTAGATTTTTACTCCAGAGTCACTTCTTCCAACTATTTACTTCTTATGCATGCTTACTGCATACTATATTTTATTAAGACAGTCATAGATCAAAACGACTGATTCATTTCTACGTTTTAAGTTTTTAATTGTAAAACTCTGTGAATTAATGTATAAGAACTGTACTCTTACATGCACTCTGTACAAATTCCTTACTGTTGATTATTTTTAGAATCATTTTTAACATTTTCGAGCTTTTCTACCTGGGTCTCCACTAAAAAAAGGACTTTGAACCAAGTTAGAGATTCCTGTTAAACAAATGCAAAATAAAATAAAACTAAATACATATTCCATGAACCATCTTGTAATTGTTTTTTTACTTATACCTGCAAGATCTGTAGCCATTGCAAATTTCCAAACCCACATCCTAGTTTATTACTGGCTCTCCTCATAAGCTTTGTAATTTCTAGAAGTATGGCTTTTTCATTGTCCTCAAATGGCACCTGACCTTGTTTAGTGTATCCTGGCCCCTCCTGAGAGTTTGTAACCCAGAAACATTATCTTTATACAACAAGGCTAACCAGCCACTATCCTTCTGCTTAATCACATGTACCACTTGATCCATGAGTGCATGTCTGGCACTGGAAGGTCTTCAGAGTTTCCAGGATTTGTGGAGGTCACCAGTATATATAACAATCAGTGAATCCACAAAAAATTATCTACGTCTTTCTTTGACATAAAGCCTAGAGGAGACATAAATTCTTCCAATGGGGAATGCTGCAGTGGGGCTTTCTCCTCTTTTTTTCTGTACTTGTGTCCTTAGTAACCTCTTAACCCCCAACACACTTATTTTAACCTTTTTACAGAATAATCTAAAGGAATGTAGCTAATAAAAGGTTAGAAACCTTCTCTGAACTGCAAGGTTAAGCTTCAGTGCAATCACTCCTTTTATGAGACCTGTGAAACTGTCCCACATCACAGGAATAGTTCTCTCTTGCATCTTATCGCGGTGTAGGCCTTCTTTCTTTTACTTGTTGACTCTCACTTATAAATCTGTATTCTTCCTCCTTTTTTATGCCTACCATTCCTCCCTGTTGGCCAAAGTAAGTTATTGCAGCATGGCTACCAGTCAGAAATAAACAGGTGTGCTTAAATTTATGAACGTCCAGTTATACCAGTTATTATTCCCTTCCTAATGACTCATAAATGTTATGATGCTTACATAATACAGGACAATCCAGGCAGTGGTCCATCTCAGGGCCTGATTTTACTAACCTTGTCTAACAATGCAAAGTATTTAATAAATGAAATAGTCAAGTTGGGCCACATTTTTCTTGTATGATTGAATTAGAAGGTGAGAAAAGTGCAGCACCAGTTATTTCAGTTTTTATTCATCTTAATAAATGTTATTAAATGTTTTAACAAACAAGATCCAAAAGAGAACAATAAAATAAAATAAAAATAAAATAATAATGAAAACAAACAAAAAAAAAACATAATACAGTATCAGGCCATAAATCATTAAACATGAAAAGGATATTTCTAAAAACATATCCCTGGTGAATATTATTTGCTCAATAAACAAAATGAAAAGAAATGTAAATGGAGTAGCATAAAAATAAAAAAATAAATCTAAAAATAATATACACACCTAAAAAAAGAGTCTATTGAACTAAACTAATAAAAATATAAATACGTAACTAATTGTAGGTGACTATACTGTGGAGAAGCCCCTGGTACCAGTGATAATAATTAATAACATAAAATTGACAACAGCCCCCAAGGCACATAGGAGACCTACTCACCCTACCCCACAGGCTATACCTAGAGATAGCCCCACATTAGAACACCATAATGAAATATGGACTGCTGTTGTTCTGAGAAACATAGAAGAGACTTAAAAAGATTAAGAAAAACATGAAAAAAGTAAGGGTGGTGGTAGAGAATGCAGCCTTTACCACAGATTATAAATTTATTGATTTGTTATGTTTCTTTGTGGATAAGGAGTTTTCCCTATATATCTTCCAGCATAGAAGGTGTTTAACATTTTGATCACTGCTGCTGGAGCCTTAGGTATATGGGCGATATCCTTCCAAGGATATAACAACCAGCCAGCTTGCAATTCTTCAGGGCACCTTTCACGTGCCCAAACTGTCAAGCAGCTCAAGCTGAGCTGATTAAAAGATAAATTTCGGTGCCAAACCCTTCATAACTTTACTGCCATCAAATAGTACACTTCTCTGAGGCTTTCAAGATTTGACAGCTGACTTGTGCTGTTCATTTGCTAGGGAGATAAGTTCCCTTGTGGGGAAAAACCTTCCGCTTACTAATTTTGTTTATTTCAATACTTTCTTCTTCAGTAGAGTTATTTTAAAGCTAGGAGTTTGTGTTTTAATGGACTGTCTTGAGACTGTGCTGCACTTTTAAATGAGAGCACACTTCTTTCCTATCAGTTTAAAAGTTATTTAAAGTAACTGAAAACTTTTTTTTTCTCCTGTGGAAAAATTGTGTTTTTTTTTTTTTTTTTTTTTTTTTTTTATGGGGCTGGCAAAGTGTTTAAAGTGCTTTACTGTGCATGTTGATGAAAAAAAGTGACTTTTAAAGACTTTTTGTTTTTACCAGCATTTGGTCCTTGATACCCCTGGGACAGAGGCATATTTTTTGTGGTGACCATGGAACAATCAGTCTGATCCATGGTTGATCCTTCTTCCAGCCACAAAAAAAAAAAGCTAAGCAAGCAGCATTTACCATCACAGCAGGCTACCAGTTTGCTTCAGCCATAGGTGGGTGACTCTGCTATGGCCATTAGTTGTACCTCAGACCACTCATTTTTTACCATGGATCTCATTATTGGGCAAGGGAGATTCACTTGCACTGGTCCTGGGGAACAGGGAAAGCTTCCCTGTTTTTTTCAGAATGCTGCACCTTACCCTAGGGAAGGTGCTGCTGCCATTAATAACTGTGCTGGTCTCATTTTTCCTGTCAAAAGAAACAGAAAACTAAGCCTGTATCTACTCCTCCCTAAATTTCCTTAAACAGGAGTGGTTTACTCAGTCTGGCTCAGACATTAATTCAGAATTTTCATCCTTCAAGTAAAGTAGCTTCAGGTAAAAGGGAGAGGGATACTTCCTTTCCTGAAGAGATTCAAGATTCTGAATCTGGACAAGAGGATGGAGATGCATATACAGGGTTTTATCCTCAGATTTCTGATCAGACTCAGATAAGAGTTTAGTTTCTGACTCTCTCCGTGGGAGGTGAGGAGTCTCATTCTCTTAGACTATTTCTAGAATGTGCCATTATTTTCAGTGGGAGAACACTGATGTTTCTCAGTCCCTAATACTATGAGCTGTGACACAAGGAATTGCCAACGCTCACACCCATTCCTCCAGTTTTGTTAACTTTGGAGGATGTGTGTGTTACTGCCTGCAGTTTTCCTGACAGTCAGCCAGCTGCCCCTATAAAGGCAAATAGGATGTATAAAGTTCCTCAGTCTTTTAAGTTTTCATACACTCTTCCCAAAACTGATCCAGCAGCTAAGGCTTTAGTTAATCCTTCTGATGTTAAACACTTAGTTAATTCCAATCCTACTATTTCTGATGAGGATGGGAAGTTTAGGGGAAAATATATATAATTCTGCAACTTTGGATTTCTAATTTTGAATTGTCAGGCTTATATGCTAAGGTTTGCCCTGACTGATTATGAAAGTATGAGGAATATTTTGTCGGCAGTTTCTTCTTGTGAGGAAAACTCAGCTTTAAATAATTTAATTTATTCTATTGTTTAAGTCACTACTCAACGTATACAGCATGTGTACGATTCTGTTCATATTTCTTCAAGGGCTATGACCACTGGTACTGTTTTGAGGAGGTTTGCAAGACTGAATTCTCAGAAATTTCCAGATGATGTTAACAATGATATTTTAAATTCTCCTTTGGATAGATATATAATTTCTGGCGCCTCATGCTGCAGATGTGATGAAAAAGTTTGATGAAAGGGGTAGGCTGATACAGGGACTATATAAGATTTTTCAACCCTTCTATTCCAAATTTTCAAAGGCATTCTTTGACTCTTCATCTGGTTTTGGTAAGAAACAAAACAAACAGTCCAATAAAATGCAGGTAAGCAGACAGTTAAGAAGAAATGGCAAGGGGATTTCAAGAAGAATTCTGGAAACTCCCAAAACCAAGGACAGTTCAATAAGTCAGAATGACTACTTAAGAGACTTTGTTCCCCCTCCTCCACTCTGGCAGCCCCTTATTTTTTTCTTCCAGAAAGTGTGAATCTCCACTTTTCTCTTTGGCAGTAGGTAGGTTCTGATAAATGGCTTCTGAAGATCATTCATCAAGGTTACACATGGCAATGGAAGGAAATTCCTCCTTTCCAGGGGGTAATTCTTCATCAAACAGACCAGACTCTTTTCTTTCCACCTATCCATCGCATGCTGTCCCAGGGAGTGATTTCACCCTTCCCAGGTGGGAAAGGGGTTTTATTCAAAGATGTTTTTAATGCCAAGGAAAGAAAATGCTAGGAGACCATTTCTGGATCTTTCTTTCCTAAAACTGTTTGTCATAGTGCCCAAATTCAAAATGGTGTCACATTGTAACCAGTTACCTCCTCTTCCTCATTCAAGTCTCCTGGTAGCTCTAGATTTAAAAGATCCTTATTGTCATATTGCATCCCTATTTATCCAGACTTCAGGTGCTTCTAAATGTTTTGTGTGTCTGGATCAGTTCTCTGCCTTACACTTTGGACTATCCACTGCAACAAGAGTGTATTTGGATGACTTGCTTATCTTTACAATCTTTTTCAAAATGTTATGAATATCTCTCTTGGTGAGAAATATCTTACACAAGTTGAGATTCCAAGAGAACATTCAAAAGTCTTTCTTGGTTCCTCACAGGATTGTGTTTCTTAAATGTCAACTAGACACCACAGTTCATAGAGCTTTTCTTCCACAGGGGAAAACATAGATCTATACCTAGATCTGTATCTTGGGTTTTCCAGTGAGACTTTGATATCTGCATGGAAATAACTCAGGATTTTTGGGTCTCAGGGCTTCTATGATTCCCCTGGCAAGACTCCACATGAGGAAGATATAGTGGTAACTAATGTCTCTTTGGTTCTAGCACCAACACACCTTTTCTTTTCAAATCCCAGAGCTGGGGTTTTTCAGAAGAGACATCACTTAATGAAGACAACAGATATTCCTAAAGCTAGGTCTCCCCTTCTCTCTCTCTATTCCAAAGCAGTCACCACAGACACCTTAGACTTTTCTTGGGGGAGCAGTTTCAGGAAGGATAAAAGTGCAAGTTCTGTGGGACACCAAGGATAAATGCAAACACATAAAAAAGATACTTACCCCGATCAAGCCACTCAACTCACTGAAGCATCTTTGGTCCCTAGGATCTCTTCAAGTTGTTACAGACAATAACACAGTCATGTGGTACATCAACAGGCAAGGAGGAACTTGGTTATATCCTATCTTCAGGCTAGCCATGTTAGTTTGGGATACAGTTTCACAGCACAATGTAAATCTACAGGCATCCTACATTCCATCAGAGCAAAACTGTGTAGTGGACTGGCTGCGCAGGACAAGGACAGATCTTCATGAATAGAAACTACACCGGGGGGGAGGGTGTCTTCCAAGATTTAACCCACCTGTGGGGAGTTCTTCAAGTAGACCTCTGGCTCCTCTCTGAATAATCAGCTGGCAAGATTCTGCTCCAGAACTCCATGCAAGAAGGCCAGGAAAACATATACCTTTTCCTTTCTTTTCCTTGGACTGGACTTTGCCTGTATATCTTTCCAATCCTTCCACTAATATCCAAGGTACCTCTGAAAATTCAGAAGGAGTTCCCCAAGATCATTGTGGAATCTTCATTCTGGCCCAGGCAACCATGTTTCTCCCTGCTTTTGGAAATGGCCATGGGCAGATACCACAAGTTTCCTCACAGACTGGATCCACTCACACAAGAAAAGGGGTGTTTGATATACCCTGACACCAATGAACATCAATTGATTGCCTGGATGACAGGGTCTTAATTCCTTTTAGGCACCTGTTTACTGAGGATGTGAAGTAGGTACTAATGGAGGCAAGAAAGCCTGCAACTAGAAAATCAAATATTATCAAATGGAAAACATTTTCTAGTTGATAAGGAAAAAAGTAACACCCACCAGGGCAGAATCAAATAAAAAACTTTCAATTGCCACAAAGTCCAGCAGCCGTACCACGAAGGTGAATTCACAACAGGAATTTATTGGAACAGGCAGATAGTTGCAAACTAATACAGACTAAGCACAGTAGAATGCTTTCGCCAAACAATTAGGCTTCTTCAGAGTCGTAACAAAGAAAAAACATCACATACATTTTAAATACCATACTCAATGCTACTATTGGTTGAACCAAACACCTCCCCCCCACATTAATTAATAAAACTTCTTGATAAATAACTTTTTGATAATTATTACACTTTTACATACATAAATAATTATTTAAAAACTCCTCAAAAGTTAAATTTTATTCTAGTTTATATAAATACATTAACAACTACATATACCAATAAATTACATTTACTTCACAATAATAAAAATGAATTCAATAAAAATGAATTCAATAAATACTCTATTTGTTGGTTATATCTGTTGGGATCTAAGTTTTAAAATAGGTTTAATAGAGATGTGGTCATTTAACCCTGGGGGTCTACAGGCATCTAATCTAATTTGCCATTCTGTCTCTAAAGCCCCCACCCTATTGACCACATCTCCACCTTCACCGCAATCAATTACACGACCTATAACAAAAAACAAAAACTTTTTAAAATCACTACATTGTATACTGTGCAAATAAAGTGCATTATGCAAGTCCTTCTTTTTGATTGACCTTAAATGTTCAGAAATCCGGTCTCGAAGCCTCCTAATAGTTTTGCCTACATAGTAGGCATTACAGGAGGAACAGGAGGCTAAATATACAAGGTTTTTGGTACAACAATTACACTGTCCAGGACATTTGATGGTGTATTTGTACCCCTCTACACACACATATGAACCTTCGTTCACAAACCTACACCATCTACAAAATCCACACTTTTTCATACTCGACCTATAATTTTTTGTTTTGTTCTTTTCTAAAATTCCTTTCAGATTCTCCCCTCTACTGTACACAATATTAGGTCCTTTACCCAGAATCTTTTTGACTTCTTCACTTAGGGAAAAATTCCATACTCCCTTAATCATTTCAAAAAACACAGGTATCATCCCATTGTACTTTAGCACTAAACGTAAACCTTCAACCTTTTCGTCCTTCTTACCATCCTCCACTTCTCTTAATGTTACTCCACCCAATAAAATCGGGGCATATCTACCTCTTCTTTCTCTGTTTACATCTCTTTTTACACTAAGTAACAGCTTTAAAGGGTATCCACGGTCAAGAAACATTCCAATCAGTTTGAACATTTCGTCCTTAAAATCCCTATCTTGACTAACTAACCTAGACGTTCTGACCATTTGAGCCTTAATTAACCCCTTACATTGGTGAAATGGATGGTAACTGTTGAAGTGTAAAAGGGAGTTGGAATAATTTTCCTTCCTATAAATATTACTTGTAAAACCACCTTCACTTTTACAAATCAACACGTCTAAGTAACAAATACTGTCTTTTTTCCAGTTGAATGTAAATTTCAAAAAGTTTGTTGTTCTTCCTAGAAAATCCACAAATTCAATTGCTGAATCCTGGTCACCCTTCCATAATATCAATATATTGTCCAAAAACCTATTGTACATAAGTATTTTCTCCATGTATTTACTAGATGTGAAAATGTGTTCCCTCTCCCAGGTCAATAGTACTGCATTCGCGAACAAGGGGGCACATTTCGCCCCCATTGCTACTCCTAAGACCTGCTGGAAAAGATCACCTTCAAATACCAGAAAATTGTTTTTTAACACTACTTCCATCAGATCTAAAAGGAAGTTCATTTTCTGTCCACTAAACAGGCCACTCTTAACCATGGCTTCAAAAAACAGCTCTAGGCCCTCCTCCTGTGGAATAACCGAGAACAGGTTAACCACGTCAATAGTCAGGAACCCAAAATCCCCCTCTATTTTTCCTACATCTTTAAACCTTTTCAAACAATGCCAAGAGTCTTTTATTATATGTTCAACATCATCGAACATAGGTTTAAGTGAAATATCAACAAATGCAGCTATAGGTTCAGTTTTAGATCCTTTTGCACTTACAATAGGCCTATATTCCAATCTATCAGCACCCTTATGTGTCTTTGGAATACCGAACAATGTCGGTATTTTTGGAAATTTAACTGATAGAAAGTCATATTCACTTTCATTAATTGAACCTTGAGAAAAAGCGTCATATAGAAAAACGTCAATTTTCATATAAGCCCTATTTATTTCACTTCTTGACACAGCCTTGTACGTTTCATCTCTATTTAATAACGCTGTTATATCAGAAATGTAATCAGTGTTTGTCATAATCACTGTACCCCCATGGGATCAATATCGATGTAAGTGTTGACTATGTTAATGAGAAAAGTTTTTTACACAATGACAACATGATGTTACCTTTTGAAAACACGGATGAGACAATTTATGTATGCAATGAGAACAATATGATTTCTCCGTGTGGTAGGTTAGAAGGAACACATGAGAAACGTATTCAAGAAAGTTGTACTGTGTTAGAGGTCTATGATAATTACGAATTTGTTATTAAAGAAGGAAAAAATTTTAAAGTTTATCGGAAAAATGGTTATTGCATCTATAATTACACAGACTTAAACATTAATAATGAGTATTTTGAACTATTTGCAAAAGGGGTCAAATTTGTCCCTATGTTTAAACCTGATACAGTGAAAACATTGGTGGAATTAAAAATGTTTACTAGGCAGATGCATTTAAAAATGTTCTTTGCGGGGGGGAAGAAGAGTGAAATAACAAATATGAACAACCCCACCTCTGTTACTAGTTTTAAAAGGAAAAGTGCATTTATGCCTCCGTTACATACAGAAGTTACAGGTTTTGAAAGAATAGTGGAGGCCCAATTGAGGGAGATGTTAAAAAATTTTCAGGTGTTTGATGATAATTTAACAATGAAAGAAAGAGACTTATTGGACTCCCTGAAAAAATCTGGTATGTACAGATTTATGAAGCCCGATAAGGGAGGGGGTACAGTGATTATGACAAACACTGATTACATTTCTGATATAACAGCGTTATTAAATAGAGATGAAACGTACAAGGCTGTGTCAAGAAGTGAAATAAATAGGGCTTATATGAAAATTGACGTTTTTCTATATGACGCTTTTTCTCAAGGTTCAATTAATGAAAGTGAATATGACTTTCTATCAGTTAAATTTCCAAAAATACCGACATTGTTCGGTATTCCAAAGACACATAAGGGTGCTGATAGATTGGAATATAGGCCTATTGTAAGTGCAAAAGGATCTAAAACTGAACCTATAGCTGCATTTGTTGATATTTCACTTAAACCTATGTTCGATGATGTTGAACATATAATAAAAGACTCTTGGCATTGTTTGAAAAGGTTTAAAGATGTAGGAAAAATAGAGGGGGACTTTGGGTTCCTGACTATTGACGTGGTTAACCTGTTCTCGGTTATTCCACAGGAGGAGGGCCTAGAGCTGTTTTTTGAAGCCATGGTTAAGAGTGGCCTGTTTAGTGGACAGAACATGAACTTCCTTTTAGATCTGATGGAAGTAGTGTTAAAAAACAATTTTCTGGTATTTGAAGGTGATCTTTTCCAGCAGGTCTTAGGAGTAGCAATGGGGGCGAAATGTGCCCCCTTGTTCGCGAATGCAGTACTATTGACCTGGGAGAGGGAACACATTTTCACATCTAGTAAATACATGGAGAAAATACTTATGTACAATAGGTTTTTGGACGATATATTGATATTATGGAAGGGTGACCAGGATTCAGCAATTGAATTTGTGGATTTTCTAGGAAGAACAACAAACTTTTTGAAATTTACATTCAACTGGAAAAAAGACAGTATTTGTTACTTAGACGTGTTGATTTGTAAAAGTGAAAGTGGTTTTACAAGTAATATTTATAGGAAGGAAAATTATTCCAACTCCCTTTTACACTTCAACAGTTACCATCCATTTCACCAACGTAAGGGGTTAATTAAGGCTCAAATGGTCAGAACGTCTAGGTTAGTTAGTCAAGATAGGGATTTTAAGGACGAAATGTTCAAACTGATTGGAATGTTTCTTGACCGTGGATACCCTTTAAAGCTGTTACTTAGTGTAAAAAGAGATGTAAACAGAGAAAGAAGAGGTAGATATGCCCCGATTTTATTGGGTGGAGTAACATTAAGAGAAGTGGAGGATGGTAAGAAGGACGAAAAGGTTGAAGGTTTACGTTTAGTGCTAAAGTACAATGGGATGACACCTGTGTTTTTTGAAATAATTAAGGGAGTATGGAATTTTTCCCTAAGTGAAGAAGTCAAAAAGATTCTGGGTAAAGGACCTAATATTGTGTACAGTAGAGGGGAGAATCTGAAAGGAATTTTAGAAAAGAACAAAACAAAAAATTATAGGTCGAGTATGAAAAAGTGTGGATTTTGTAGATGGTGTAGGTTTGTGAACGAAGGTTCATATGTGTGTGTAGAGGGGTACAAATACACCATCAAATGTCCTGGACAGTGTAATTGTTGTACCAAAAACCTTGTATATTTAGCCTCCTGTTCCTCCTGTAATGCCTACTATGTAGGCAAAACTATTAGGAGGCTTCGAGACCGGATTTCTGAACATTTAAGGTCAATCAAAAAGAAGGACTGGCATAATGCACTTTATTTGCACAGTATACAATGTAGTGATTTTAAAAAGTTTTTGTTTTTTGTTATAGGTCGTGTAATTGATTGCGGTGAAGGTGGAGATGTGGTCAATAGGGTGGGGGCTTTAGAGACAGAATGGCAAATTAGATTAGATGCCTGTAGACCCCCAGGGTTAAATGACCACATCTCTATTAAACCTATTTTAAAACTTAGATCCCAACAGATATAACCAACAAATAGAGTATTTATTGAATTCATTTTATTGAATTCATTTTTATTATTGTGAAGTAAATGTAATTTATTGGTATATGTAGTTGTTAATGTATTTATATAAACTAGAATAAAATTTAACTTTTGAGGAGTTTTTAAATAATTATTTATGTATGTAAAAGTGTAATAATTATCAAAAAGTTATTTATCAAGAAGTTTTATTAATTAATGTGGGGGGGAGGTGTTTGGTTCAACCAATAGTAGCATTGAGTATGGTATTTAAAATGTATGTGATGTTTGTTCTTTGTTACGACTCTGAAGAAGCCTAATTGTTTGGCGAAAGCATTCTACTGTGCTTAGTCTGTATTAGTTTGCAACTATCTGCCTGTTCCAATAAATTCCTGTTGTGAATTCATCTTCGTGGTACGGCTGCTGGACTTTGTGGCAATTGAAAGTTTTTTATTTTCTAGTTGATGCCAGCAACATAACCAGCACCCATTCAGAGGTAGTTGTAATCTGGTATTACAATCTTTGTGTGAGTTGCTATTCTATGGCCTTTCTTACTCTTGTAATCAAGGTTCATTTATCATCCATTCCAGCATGTCTGCCTATCGATACTCCTCTTTCAATGCAGTCTCATATCAAAATGTTTTTAAAGGGGTTTTGCATAACAGGCCTCCAAAATAACAGTGGCACCTCATTTGGATCTTAATTTGTGGTAGAGAAGCTAACATTTGCTACATTTGAACCAACTAACTTATCTGACTTGAGGTTCTTAACAATGGAAGATAGATTTACTGACTGCTCTGACCTCTGCAAAGTAGGGTATCTGAGCTGCAAGCTCTAATGGTGAGTCAAGCCTATCTTTTTTTCCCACAGGAACAAGGCTTCTTTGAGAACTAATCCTTCTTTTATGCCTAAAGTGGTATCCAAGTTTATTTTAAACTAAACTATCCACCTCCCCATTTTCTTTCCTGAACCCATATATGGGAGAGAAAGGATACTGCATACCCTGGATATCTACAGACAACTAAGGTACTATCTTGACAGAACTAAATCTTTCAGATCTTCAGATCAATTACTCATTTCTTGTGACAGTAGGAAGAAAGGAAAATCTATGTCAAAATAGACTATTTCAAAATGTTTGTCGAAGGCTATTACCTCTCGTTATACTCACCACAACTAAGCTATTCCAGTCAGGGCCAAGCCCCACCCTACCATGGCACTGGCTTCATCTATGGCTTTTTGGAAAGGGTTGGATTCTAAAAGTATTTTAGAAGGTGCAACTTGGTCATCTGTACATATACTTAGAAAGCACTATAAGCTTGATTTTTTCTCTAGGCCTAGATCAGGCTTTGCAAGGAGCATTCTCTAGGGACTCTTGGACTCTTCTTCTTCCATCTCCCAAATGCAGTAACCTAGGATAATCTACCCATATAGCTAAGGCTATTGCAGTAATGATGATTCAAACATATATTGTTATGGTAAGTTTACTTACACAGCTGTACTTTATGGTAAGTTTGCTTAAACAACTGTACTTTTCTGCATCAAAGCCCAGTGAGCATGAGTAAGCTATGCATTATAAAGTGTTTCAGCTTCCATTACTACAGGCAAAGAACTGTCTTGCTATAGGTCTTTAAACTTGCCAGACAAGCTGCTGATACAACAGAGAAAAACCTCTTATGCATTGAGATTAGTCAACCAATATTTAGAATACATCTGAATATCACTAATTACCATGATAGACTTGTATCCGACCACATTTCTCCCCCTACTTTAATACCTTCCCAGAGAAAGGGTTCACTTTGTCACAATTTGACTTAATATGTTGCAGATTAGCCTAATGACTCTGAAATATAATGCTTGTGCTATGAAGATTAAGATAGGAAACTCCAATCCAGAGAGCTGACTGATGTGCACCACACCAAAGTCTTAATCTAATGAACTTCAGTCTAGTTTTAGGAGTATTTTCCATTGCCTACTTCTCCATCTCCACAAATTATCAGGAGGTGAATCAAGATATTTTACCAATATGAAATGTTTGGTTTGGTGCTGAGCTTTTAAAGCTGCAACAGCGTTGCATAGAATGCATGCATATCAGGGCATCTACTGTCATCCAGCAGATTTTACCGTATTAAAAAGTGGACCCAGAATGGGGGGAGAGGCAGCACAGCTTACAAATGACAGCTTACTGATACCAGTGGGACCAGGAGGTCACTCCTGTATGTGGGTATGATTTTCTCAGGTGCCTGTCAGCTTTGTGAAAATCCCTGCAGTCAGCGTCATTTGTATGAAGGAAGATCACTAAAATTGCTTCATTGCTACTTGACTTTGCATATTTCCCCATGGAGTTGGTATGTATAAGTTTAGGGGGTGTGGGGTGTTCAACCACTTGGGCAAAAAAATAAATAAATTTAGATTCACTGGAAGACATTTTCACTAATTTGACTTCACATAAATGGTACTCAAAGAAAGTATTTTTGGTGAGTCAACATGGTGCCCTGCCATCAGTCAGAAAGTCTTCAACACTACATGCAGCCAAAGTTGGCCAGTCTAATTTATTTAGCATGCAGCCTTCCATTTTTAAAAAGGGTTATATACTACTGTTACTATCCTAGAGATTACTTAACCAAAGAGAGAAAAAGACTGATCCCAGGATACAGGAAGGATGATTTCCAATGCAAGAACAGTGTAAAAGCTTCTGCATGGAAAATGGCCGCCGAGCGATTCAGGATAGTGCCATTTTCACGTGCACGACCGGCCCTACACTGTTCTAGCATGGAAAACCATGTGGCATGCAAATCACCTCATTTGCTTGTGAAAAACATGCAAATGAGGTGATTTAACGATTCACCAAGCTGCCAGGTCTCTGTGCTAGAACAGTGTCAGTGCAGAAATGTATTCAGAAACTAACATTTCTGCAACTGACAAAAGGGAGGCATGACGGCTCACAAAAAAGCATGTATTATGTACATTAGACATGCCAATGGCCAAATATAAGGCCATTGGCATTAAAAACTGATTAATTATGATGAGAATTAAACTTTTTTTTGGCCAATCTCAGTCATTTAAGCACAGGGCAGCGGCATGCATACACGATCGTGCCGAAAATAAAAAAATGGGAAAACTCAATTTTAAGTTAATTCTGCATTTTGCTATTATAGTCAATGGCATGCAGAATGTAAACAATACCAGGGAGCACTGGTTGTCAAGGGGAAAGGGTCCGTTTTAGTACAGAAACTAATGACCTACACACTGGGGTATGCAAATGAGGGAAGTTATACTGAATCACATATTTCTTCAAAATGTCAGCTTGTACCTAACCGTGTAGTTGCAGCAATACAACAGTGCAAGTCTAAGAGCTGAATGACTTCATAAGGGGGTGTGTCATGCTTGTTGTAAGCTCATTGGAGCTATGTGGCTCATGTTTGCCCTTAGCTAAGCACAGCTAAGGAAGGGTGTGTGTCAGATGTGCCTGAGCAGTGTGTGCATAGCCTAAATGGGTGTGTGCACCATGCACTGGGTTTTAAACATAAAAAAAAAAAATAAAAATAATAATAAAAAAAAAAAAAAAAAAAAAAGAGGAAATGGCAGCACTGTTTACATTTCAGCATTGGGTATGTGCAGCATGCCTCGGGACTTAAATAGGGAGGAACTGGGAAGGGGAAACAGCAGTAGGAAGGCAATCAAGGAGAACTAGCATAGTGGGCAGGTGGAATGCATCAGAATCAGCCAATTACACATGCAGCAGCCCAGCACACTACTATAAACTATGCAAACACCCTACAGACTGTTTTTCCCACAGACTCTACACCACCGGTGTACACAGATGGGGGATTTTTAACTGGAAAAACCAACTAAAAATGTTAGAAGCTGCTGCTGCCTTACTCCATCAATATGTACGCCTCATGGGTGGTGAGGATGAGAATGCTGACAACCGACTCACAGTGAGGAGGAGGAGAAGAGTGTACAGATCCAGGGTAACCTACCAGGACCTACATGAGCTGGAGATAGTGGAGCACTATAGGGTGGACAGGGACATTCTATAACAAATCATTGAGCTGTGCCAGCCACGCCTCACGCACAGAACTAACAGAGGGGGAACCCATCCCAGTGGATACCAAGGTATGTATAGGCTTAAGAATACTAGCCACAGGTGCCTTTCAAAAACCAACTGGGGATATCATGGGGGGTCTCAAAGGCATCAGCATCCAGGCTACTCCACCAGTTACTGGATGCCATGACACCACATGCCAATGAGCGCATATATTTCCCTACCACCCATGAGGCATTGACCAGAAGTATGCATTTCTTCCACCATATAGCAGAATACCCTGTGGTAATTGGTGCTATAGACTGCATGCATATCCACATCAAAGCACCACCCAGCGAGCAGAGTAGGGTCTACATAGCCGCAAGGGCTTCCCCTCCATCAACTGCCAGGTTGTGTGCGATGCCCAGGGCATTATCATGAACATGTGTCCTGGCAGCCCAGGAAGCTATCACAAGTCCCACATCTGGCATTGCTCACAGCTGTATCGGGGGTTTGCCAGGGGGGACATCCCATATGGCCATCTAGTGGGAGATGCTGGCTATGCCCTGGATCCATGGATGATGACACCCATCAGAAATGCACACACACCCAAACAAGAACACCATAATGAGGCACACGCACAAACCAGGATCATGCATGTGTTTGGGATGCTCAAGTCACGGTTCCACTGCCTTGACATATCCAGTGAAGCCTTGCAGTACTCTCCAGCTGCATGTACCCAAATGTTCTTAGTATGTGCCATGCTACACAATATGATCCTGCTGAAACAGCTGCAGCAGGAACAGCATGGGGCAGGGCCACACAGCCCCCCACCATTGCCAAGGCCAGCACAGACGGACTTACAAAGACAACTGCATAGACTAGAAGGGAGTGTGTGTGTGTGTGTGTGTGTGTGTGTGTGTGTGTGTAATGCCCTAGTTGCTACATGGTGGTGGGTAGAGAATAAGGCTTGAATCCTGTAACTTGGGCCCAAATGGCAAGAGCCTGAATTCCCTACTCACCACCATTTGTAAAAACAAATGCAAATGTTTGCCTCATATTTGTTCTGTTCCTCATAAAATCTGTTTTCTGTATTTTTGTTTCTCAACACAGCCAATTGTATAGTGGTGCAATGCTAGCATTGTTGCCTAACAGCTACAGGCTGTCTGGTTTGATTCTTGGCTGGGGTTACTTTATGTGGAGTCTGCATGTCCTCCCTGTGTTTGTGTGTTTTTGCTCTGGTGTCCTCTCATGTTACAAAGACATGTGTCTGGAGTGTTTCTTCCTCTGCCAAAAATTGGCTTTTGTTTCAAATCTGACTTTCCTGGTTAACAAATGTTAAATAAATAAAAATTACAAGCACTGGAATTTCAGACGTCATATTCTTCAGAAAGTACATGGTAACACATAACCTAATATTATAGAACGTTTCTAAGTTTATAAGATGGATATTTGAAATTTGTCCCTATTTTTGGGACTGTATTCCCCCATTATTGGCTTTGTCCAGGTTTTTTGTGCCAAGGTTGAGAGCTATGGTGATAACTGAACTCTGAATATGTTTGGGGGCTGTATTCCCGCATTACTGGCTTTGTCTATGTGTTTTTGCTAAGAGGCTGAGAGCTATGGTGAGAACCGAATTCACGGAATATGTTTGGGGGCTGTATTCCCCCATTATTGGCTTTGTTCAGGTGTTTTGTGCTAAGATGTTGACAGCTATGGTGAGAACTGAATTCACTGAATGTAGGCATTGAAGTTTCAGTCTTCCTCTTTCATAAAATAGATGATTGATTTGGCATGGTGGTATGTTGCTCTGACTGTTTTGCATAGGGTCCTGGGTTCAATACTTGGCAGTGAAATGGATGGTGATAACACAGCATTTTATTCTAGCAACTTTCCAACATTATACAAGCAATGTTTAAAATGTGTCCCTGTTTTTTGGTCTTTTGCCCCCCCCCCCCCCACTAAATTTTGGCTTTTTCCAGATTTCTTGTGCTGCAAAGTTTAGAGATGCAGCTGAGTGTCAAGTAGATTTTACAAGAAGCTGAGAGCTGCAGGGGAACAAAAGTTTAGTGATGCTTATGCTGAGTCTGCTTTTGTTGTTAATAGCACAACAGGTAGTGTACTTGATTTTGATCCAGAAGGCTGTGGGTTCTACTCCCACAGTAGGTAAATGTGTTGCTGATACTGTACTGTATTGTAAAGGGGGCAGATGCTGCAGTCCTTTTTGGTGAAGATACCTAGTAACTCTGAACCTGTTATCAGTTTGCCATCCATTCCCTATTGCAATATTAATAGCTTATCATTTTTTAATGAAACCTAGGCAATTTATTCCTCAAGGGCAACAGACACTTTATTTGTACATGAAACAACGAAATATAAAGTTGTTTGCTAGCAGCAACCTTTTCATTAGGTACAGATTTCTTTAATGTGGAATTATTTAGATGACCTTTACTTCTTCAGAGATTGTGCATATTTACTGATACTGGTGGACTGTAGAAGTTTGAGTAGACTTTTATGATAGAAATATTCTGAATTGGGCAGTTTTGTCATTATTGTTGCATGCATTTTTTTCATTGTTTACTGGAAAAATATTCTGAATTGGGCAGTTTTGTCATTATTGATGCATGCATTTTGTTTCATTGTTTACTAGAAAAATGTTCAAAACAAATTTAAAACGCCCTCTACAACTGTACTATATTATACAAGGAATATAATTTAATAAAATCAGAAAGGTGTATCAAAGACCACGTGTATGTTTCATGTGCAAGGGTCCTATGATTTGAAAACAGCCCAAAGTTAATCTTTATCTGTCACTGGCAAAATGTATTTTCTTGGGTTTCAATGCTGTTTCAATGAATGTGAGTTTCAAGGGCAGAGAAGTTTTAATGCTAAGTCTGTTTTCATTGTGAGATTGCATTGCTTTGTTTAGCAGATGTCTTAGTGTTTGTACTGTAAAATGCAAAATAAAACTTCCAAATAAAATCCAAATCATCGTAGAAGTAAAGCAGTATGCACATTAGTGTTTATGGTAAATGGGGTGAAATAGCCAAGTAATGGTTTATTGGAATAGCTGAAGGGGGGAGGCTCCATTTGACCATGATTTTGTGCAGGGGAAGGGCAGCAAACTCAAAGACAGCCCCGGCTGAACTATACCTCTCAACTGTCCAGATTTTCACAGAATTGATAGATTTTTGCTTCTTATTTTTGGTTTGTTCCTCATTAAATGTGTGGTTTTCTGGCAAATAATTTAGGAATTAAGTAACTAAATAATGACAGACACAGAGTTTCAGACTTCATAACCTTCAAAAAAATGCATGCTAAAGCAAGACCTGTTATTCTATCAACTGTCACAGTTTATACAATATTTTTTTGTACCGTTTATAAGTATATTTGGCCTTGTCCAGATTTCCTGCATTAACAGGTTGAGAGGTACGTGCAACTAAATTGCTTTAAAGAATTAGGCATATCCAAACATCTCAACTGTCCCCGATTTTGGCTCAAAATGTTACTCTTCCCCTAATAATCCTGCTGCAAAATGGCAATTTTGGAAGAAAACGTGGAGGGTTTACAATTAAGAAATAACTGTAATAATCAGAGTTATAGATTACTTTTATTTCAGAAATGCATGTAGATTCTTTTATTTTGCCAGCTGCTCAAGTTAGCAGTACTAATATTAAAAAAGTATCCCTTCTTTGACAGGTTCCCAGCTGTATTGTGTGGCTATTTTATATTTTTGCATCACATTTTTGGTCCATTTTTCATAAAATTGTGTTTTTTGGCAAATTAGAAGCGAATCATTAAAGACTAAAGTTAGAAAATAATGACAGACATTTGTGTTTCAGATTTCATACCCTTCAGAAATTCCTACTAAAGCAAGACATACTACTCTATTACCTTTCTAAGTTTATAAGAGCAATATTTAAAATTGTCCTTATTTTTGGGCCTTGTCCCACTTCTGTGTATGACTTTGTCCAGATTTCTTGCTCTGAGGTTGAGAGGTATGACAAATGTGTCAGGGCCATCACAGTCAGCCAGAGACATTTCAAATTGTGACATACTTGTTGCACCCCACTGCCCCATGTAGTGTGACTCTGGATGTGTCCAAGCAAGGCAAGGAGCAGTTATGCAGTGTAAATGTGCAGAGTATCCCCCCATCCAAGGTAGACACAAGTACTACTTTTATTCTGTCCTTGATTTTGCAGAATGTTCTGGTTTGTCATATTTTTATACTGTTGATTTATGCTTATTATTACACAGAAAGTGCCTGTTGCTCTGTGTTTAAGTAGCAATGCTTTAATGACCATCAGGAAAGCTTGTCTGAGATTGTAAGATGCAAGTAAGCTTTAATAAGCAGCGAAAAACAAAAAGACAGCTTGGAAACACCAAAGCAAATTTTCTCTCAGTTTAATTCTCTCTCAGTTTAATGAAGAGCTTTTTGTCTTGCACATGTGGCAAGACTTCATCAGAAACTGAACAAACTTCAACACAAGCAATATATACACGCCCTTTTTGTCACATGACACTTCTAATTAAAATATTGTGTCTTAAAGGCACATCCACATTATTGCTACTTAAAACATTTTTTAAAAACAAATATGACTGACAATATTTTAGAACATCTCAACCCTTCCCTTGCTTCAGAAGTTTTACCTGTAATAGTGATAGAAATATATATACAAACATACATATACTGACAATACTATATCTCAAATTATTATGTTGACTCTCAAAATATGGTATTACTTAGTTAACTAAGAAGTCAGAAACTTACATATCCGAGTCAAATGAAGTCAGATATCACAAATATGAACGCATTTTATAAAAATGCATACACACATTAACGTTTAAGTTTTTTCAACTTCAATATACTGTTTAAAGATATTGTCTCATTTAAACCCAGGTAAAACATTGCCCCAGTG
Source organism: Protopterus annectens (assembly GCF_019279795.1). Classification (NCBI taxonomy): domain Eukaryota; kingdom Metazoa; phylum Chordata; order Ceratodontiformes; family Protopteridae; genus Protopterus; species Protopterus annectens. Next base: position 218,212,417 of record NC_056751.1, read on the forward strand.
CGTAGTTGCCAACTTAACTCAATTTGCTCAAGTAAAGGTGTAAGAGGCACCCCCCCCGACTATCATCAACAACTGAATCAATTGCTTTGAACAAAAATGAATGTTGTGGATAGGAAATAATGTGTCTAGCCAGTGCATTGTCTCTGTTAAGGGTCTTTATTTTATATAGATGTTCGTATACTCGTTCTTTTAACCTTCTATCCATTTTACCTATGTAAAATGCTGCACAGCATTGACACTGAGCTACATAAACCACAAACTTGGACTGACAAGTGTACTTCAATTTGATTTTAAAACTAATATTTTTAACTTCAATGTCTTGTCCTGTACTCATGTATTTACAGTAGTTACACATTTGGCATTTGTACATGCCACACTTCCACTGTGGAGTGTGTTTTTTATGTTGTAATAATTCCTTTAAATTAGTCCCCCTCTTGTAAATAATCCGGGGTTTGCTTTTAACCTTGTAAGAAAGGTGAGGATCTCTCCTAATTATTTCTCAATTTTTTTTCAAAATTTACATTATTTCCCTTGCATTACTACTATAAGATGTTATTAAACTTAAATTCCATACTTCTTTTTGTTGTAATTCTCTGTCACTTATTGTAAACCAATGGACAAAATGGGTTTATACAACCTCTGTTCTCTCTTATATTTTACTTCTTCCAGTAGACACTCAAAAAAGTCCACTGGGTAACCTCTCCTAACAAACATTGACCTCAAGTTATTACATTCATCCATGAAATCCTGGTCCAACGTGACCATACGGGCAGCTCTCACGAGTTGGCCCTTCACCACTGATTTCTTTTGGTGCCATGGATGGCAACTGCTAAAATGTAATAAAGAGTTTGAATATGTGGCCTTTCTATAAATTTTCGCTACATATGCGTTCCTTTCCATATCTTTACTAAGATCCACATCCAAGTATGAAATCCTGGTCATTTCAAATACATAAGTAAAGGAAAGGAAATCTGTAGTGTTGTTAAAATAATGTACTAGTTTACTAGCTGCTTCCTTATTTCCTTCAAAAATGATAAAAATATCGTCCAAAAATCGTGTGTAGAACTGGATGTACTGTTTCACTTCTTGTTTACCAAAGATAAATTCTTGTTCCGATGAGGCCATTACCAAGCTGGCCACCCAGCTCACCTCACCATCAGCCACAGGTTTATCACAGGTTATATCCTTACTGTAGGGAATGAGTACAGCATGAACCTATCTCTGTATGGGAATACATATATGATGCTGCATGGTGAATAGGTGTCCAGTGCAGGTGTGTCCCTAGCTGTAAGCAGCAACCCGACCACATCAAGACTTGTGGCTCAGTATGAACAGGAAGGAGTGACAGGAACACCTCAACCACTTACCACTGTCACCCCAGGGTAATCTACTGGCTTGCAGCCTGGGCACGTATGACTGACAGAATGCACTGGCCTGCTACAGATGGCCTGCAGCACTCTCCCCATGTCCTACTGCAAGAACTGTGGACCAGGCCATAAATACTACTGGGATAAAGGCCCAATTATAGGGATACCTCTGAGATATTGCTTTCATAATGTTAGGAAGAGGAGAGAATAACATGGGGGGTGTAGAAGCATGGATGTCACGGAGAGTGTGAAGTCTGAAACACTAATGTCCACCCATAATTCCCCCTGACTGCAAACCTATGAATGAATAGCCACAAAATTGCTTGTAAACTACAATATGAAGGTAAACCTACCAGATATATGAGTCCTGCCTCTGGATAACCTAGGTGTATCTGTACAGCTGAGAGGTATGGCCCCAGCAGGATATGGCCATTCCATTAAGTTGAGAAAACCACAAAAAGGGGCTCCCCAGCCACCATACTAACAAGGTGCTGAACCATTTACACAGAACTAGCAGTCTGTTGTCTGTAGCTATCCCTCCACAATGGCAGGAGTGTGTCAGAATGTGTAGTCTATATGCCTCACAATATTGGACTCAGCTTCATTCATCTTGTATTTCCCTGGTAAATAAGTAACTGTCAGTAGCTGATAACATGATGCATCACAGTGTAAAACAGTACATATGTGAGAAAATCTATGCTACAACCAAACATGTTACACAAGCAGCACAGACAGCAATATTTACAGTATTCCCCATATGTTACGCCCATTGTGTCTCCATATTGGCAACCTATCTACAGATATCCTGCAGAAACAGGTTGCTAGGTGTAGCTGTAGCACACAAATCCCCTTGACTGGAGTCCAACACTCCCTGGAATGGATGCACACACTCAATATAGAAGGACATACTGGGCATGCTCCTACATGAAATGAAGCCCATGTCTGACAACACAGTGAACTACAGATATCCGTTATTCGCAGATGTCTGTGCACACACACCAAATTGTACACCATTGATACTTCACACACACACACACACACACACACACACACACACACACACACACACACACACACACACACACACACACACACACACACACACACACACACACACACACACACACGCATACACACACTAGATAGGAATACTCACACATATCTAAGGCCAACATAATATAATATGTCAAATATACAAACACAGAGACGTGGGGAAGAGAGAGACAGACAGCGACAGAGAGAATCCCATTATGAGGCCTTTCCCACCCAGTACACATCCCATTGGCCTATATCACATGATGTGCCAATGTCATTCACTGTAAAAATTCCTTTGGTTAGCCCTCAGCCCTATAGTCTCTGTGGTGCTTATGATAACTGTGTAACACTATAGTACAAATAAGTATCCATGTCGCAGTTGTAATCTCAGTCCTGTCAAATGTAAAGTTGTGTGTGAGTGTGTGTGCGTGTTTCTAGATGAATGTGTTTGAGGCCATTCACACTTGTTACACTTCCCATTGCCCTACTTTAGCACTCCTGCTGATGTCAGTTACCCTAAAATAACCCTTTGGGCAACTTGTAGCCCTGTAAGTTCCGTGGTGCTTGCGATAACTGCGTAATATTATAGTATAGCTAGTAAACTAATTAGATAGGAGTTCTAATCCTGATTCTGGCAAATGTAAAAATGAGTGTGTTTGTGTGAGAGAGTGTGTGTGTCTTTGTAGAGACATGATTTTGTGGCCATTCACACTCACTACACTTCCCTCACCCCTCCTTTAGCACTGCTGCTGATGTCAGTCACCTACAAAGATACCTTTGGACAGCTCTCTAGCATATAATCTCCGTGGTGCTTGTGATAACTGTGAAATACTATAGTGTAGCAAACTAGTTAGGTAGGAATTCTAATCCTGGTCTTGGCAACTGAAAATGTGTGTGTTTGTGTAAGAGAGTGTGTGTTTCTTTGTAGAGACATGATTTTGAGGCCATTCACACACACTACACTTCCCTTATCACTCCTTTAGCACTGCTGCTGATGTCACTCACCTTAGAGTTATGTTTGGATAGTGTTGTACCTATAAGCTCTGTGGCAAGTGTGATGAATGCGTAACAATGTAGCAGCAATAATGACATAGAAAGTGGTTTGAATCTCATTCCTGGCAAATGTTTGCGTGTGTGTATACATCTATACATATGTGTCTGTACTTTAAAGATTTTGGCCCCATTTACACCCAGTACACTTCTCAGTGCCTGACTTTAGCAGTCCTGCAGATATCATTCACCTTAGAAGTACCTGTTGGCACTCCTAAGCCATGTAAGGTCAGTGGTGCATGTGGTAAATGTGCAACATAAAGGTCTGAAAACATAGCTAGATAGAGGTTCGAAACTCACTGCTAGCAAATGGAAATGTGTGTGTAGGGTAAAATATTTTATGAAATCTCTCACCCATTACATCACCCAAAACCAGTATTTGCAAGAGCTGGTGATGCTCCTCACATTACCTTGGGACAACATCTATCTTATAAACTCCGTGGCGCATGCGATAAATGTGTAGAACTGTAGTAGCAATACAAAGATAAGTAGGGGTTTGAAACTCAGTATTGGCAAGTGTGTGTGTGTGTCATCAGTATCGTGGGTGGTGGTGTGATAGTGTAATAAAAGGATCCATTGGGGGGTGGATTTTGCTAAATTTTTATATTGAGGACCTAGTATAAGTCCCAATGCCCACATTACAAGGCCAACAGCTGTCAAACACCTTAGAGGTTGGTGTAGAAAATCCACAGCCCTAAAAGTGTAGTGCCATGTGCAATGACTATGTGACTATGTGACAGTATGGATTAATTAACAATATAGGCAACACTTGTAATACTCAGAGACCACTCTCCACCCAGGAATCATACAGAAACACACTTGGCTAGGCAGCAGCCACTGTATCAGTAGTTCCCCTGCAAATTGCCTCACAGATAGTACCCATGGTATGATTGCAGTGGACTCCATGTCAAACAGATGACCAGACATGACTGGTGTCACAAAGGGTATGGGTCCATGTTCTCTCATGTTTGGGATCTACCCGTCTGAGGTGCAGAAAAACACAATGGCACCCTGGCTGATAATGTTTGCATACAACAGTAAGGTGGGTATTAGCATTCCCAATCCATGTGATGTTAACATCATGCCCAAAGGCCACTTGACACCTATGACTGTTGTCAGAACCCTGGATATTACCTCAATGCCAAGAGATGTGCCACCATTACCTTTGTGAACACCATGGCTCACAAGACGAAATAAATTAGTGGTAGTCCACTGAACAGTGACATGATTATAACAGAATGGGGAACACAGGTTGACAGTCAGCTGCTTGTTGACCACAACAGTCTCACTAAAATCAGAAAGTACTTTGATGTGTTACATCTAACTGTGTGTTATCCAGTAAGTAAAAAGGCATGGCACCCTGTTCCATCCCCTCAGTAGCCCAATCAATGTGTACAGTGGCCCTTTTGCCATGTTCCCCACTGGACATCTGCAACAACTGTAGAGTCCTCAAATGTACCCCACAAAGGGAATACCATGCCTTATATACATGCCCGGTATGGGCAGACTCCAATAACTCCAATAAATCCCTGTATCATACTGTCTATGTAGGTGCAATCACTGCCTCAGTTACACAGCCATGTCTCACCAAACTAGGTCAGGAATGCTACTTCTGAAAATACCAGTCTGTCCCCACACCATGCCCCAGAGACCTCAAGCACACATCCACACTTCAAAGAACATGCATGTGGGACATGTGCACAACCCAGACACTGTCCATGTTATGGAATATAAATCACATACATGTGAAGCAGTGCACATCACTAGCCATCCACAATATAAATCTGGATGAGTGGAGGGGAATACAGTACCCACCCCTTGGGACCACTCCAGTGACTATACTCCTGAGCCACACTGGGGACTATTGTCATGTGGCCTGATGCCAGGATATTCCCTTGGGTTAGCCTTGTAGAGCCTTCAGGCCCATTCACCTAGTACAAACCTATGAAGTAATGAACCTATGGATCTCAGTACTGGCAAATGTGTGTGTGTGTGTGTGTGTGTGTGTGTGTGTGTGTGTGTGTGTGTGTGTGTGTGTGTGTGTGTGTGTGTGTGTGTGTGTGTGTGTGTGTGTGTGTGTGTGTGTGTGTGTGTGTGTGTGCATGTGTGTGAATAGTAATCTCAGTGTGTTTGGTTGATGAATATCCCCTGTGGCTGTGGTTATTAGCAATCAGAGGTATGTCCAAACCACAACACACACAGTTCACCACTCTACAACAGATGTAAATCAACATATACCTATGTACAACCCTCAGCCCTATAATTTGTGAGGCATATGCAATCCCTGTGTTACAGACCAGGGATTTCCATGCACATAAAGCTGTACCCTGCATATGACATGGTGGAAGTGTTACCACACAGCCATACCCCGTGGTCTTGCTGCAGGGCCCCATCCTGGTGACACAAAGATGCCTAGAACAGAAACAGGATAAAACATATGAGAAAACATTCACTCATAACTTCACTTGTGGGGGGAGAGAGGGGTAAAGCTGGCATTGAATGTGTTGCCAAGACTGTGGCTAATATCTGTTGCCTCAGGATAGGTATTAGCATTGTGCAATAACTCACAGCACTTGTGTTTAATGTTGTGGAGGTTGTTGATGTAACTATCAAAGGCTGTTGTGATTGTCGTCAGTGTCTGCTGTATGTCTGCTGTCATAGATGCCTGTAAAGGATTCCATGAGGGACCAAAGTTGTGTTTGAGGCTAATAAAGGAGTTCAACAGTCATGGGACACCACCTTTCTCTGCAACATTCTCCTCCTTCTGATGTACACTTTAGTAATGGCAGAGGACCATCACATTGTCTCTCAGTGTTTAGAGGACAGTGCCTGGGTTCTGTTGGTTCTGGCTAGTATCATGCATTCATGTACCTGTTTGTACAGTGCATATGTGCATGATTCCACAGTCATGCAGCTATTTCCCATTGCCATGGGTGAAGTGAAGTCATCCACCCCTGTTTTCATGGCTTCAAAGTCAGCTTTGGAGAGGTTTTTCAAGCTGGTTACCTTTGTGGGGGGTGGGGGTGGCTAACAGGTTGAGTTTCATGTTGATTACAGCCTGTGTTGATCTCACCATGCAGGGATTGCCAACTGTGGATGAGCAACAGTCCCATATTTAAATAGTCAATGCAGGTCAGGGTTGTTGCATCCTCTACTGTGGGTCAGTATGAGCTGGTCCAGAGCATTGGAAATGATGAATCCCAGAAGTGTTGGGCCACTGTACTGTCACTTGGCTACTTTACCAGGTGATGGAGGGGTAGTTAAAGTCTCATACTATGTCAGTGTTGTGTTGGACCCTCATAAATAGCAGGGTGTTGAGGAATGTGCATTGACAGTCTAGAGATATAGATGTGGACCCGTAGCGGGCTATGGTCTGGATGCCACTATTATCCCAAAGCAGTTGTACTGGAAGTATCACCAGTGCATTATGCTGGAATACTAGACTGGAGATGTTCCAAGCCATAATGAATATGGAGACAACACCATCTGTGGAGGTGTAGTGTGGTCCATGTTTGGGGGCTGACAGCTGTGGAATGCATCATAGCCTGATACTGCAGGGCTGCTGTCTGCTGCTGTGAGCCACCTCTCCATTACAGCAGACATGTGTCCTCCACCCTGAGTGCTTTGAGTGACTGCATCCTGACAGTTAGATGTCTACTGTTGAGCAGCATGACCCTCAGATTGCATACATGTCTAGCTATTATGGTGGTAATTACATTAGGAACACTGCCTAATAAGGCATCATAGGGGTGACAAGACACTTAGCCAGCACCTGGAAACCCAGCACTGACAGATGTAGGACATCTGTGGCAAGTCATTGGATTCTGTCAGTCATGTCATTACAAGCAGAGAGGTACTGGATCCTCTGAGAATGCCACAAAACATGTAAGCCAATGTTGCAGTCAATCATCTGTTGACAGTACCACAGCATCATTCTGGGTGATGGTGATACACTGCTCAGGGCTACTGTTACACCTGCTTGGACCATGTAATCAGAGACTTCAACCATGTCTCTTGTCACGTAGTCCAAAGAGGTGTGTATCATGTCATTCACACCCACATGGATACAGAGTGATAACTGTAGTTGTTGTGGAGTGCCATGACTGTCTGTGTAATGTGTTGGGTGCTGACATGTGATATATATTTGACTGTTACCTGCTCCATATTCAATTTAGTGAGTGGGATATGTGTGTGCCTCAGTACTGAGTTACCCATGATCCCTGTACTATGCAAGGTAGTTAGCCTTAGGAACTTAGATTGAGGGGCACACTGTGTAGGTTAAATATGTATCCCTTGGCATGTGCTATGTTGCATTGTCTGAGTAGATGTCTGTCTTGCTGGTCTGTGCTGTGTGGGTAATTGTCCATTGAGCGCCTCTGGGAAGGTGGGTGTGTGGCTTTTCACTGTATGTCATGGCTGTTAAAGTGGGTGTCATGGTGAGCTATATGTTCCAAATGGTGTGGTGCAGGTGTTGATCTTATCCTTTTGACCTGCTAGTCCAGTATTTTCTGGAGAGTGCATATGTCCACATTGGGTGATATAATGGTAACTCTCACAGGTCTGAGTGTTTGGAGTTTAGAAGGGAGGGTTGTCTGTGTACATGAGGCAGTTGCAACAGTGCCTCAGAATGTTCAAGTGCTCCAGGTTAATGGGTGAAAGCATAGAAAACTGCCCTTCAAACATGCCAGGAGGGGTGGACATAACTAGTAAGTACTGGGGCTACATCTGTGATGAACGAGTACTGCTCACAACTCCCAGGTGTGCCACACTTCTTGATACAATAACCTGATGATGTGCCAAGCCATAATGCTATTTGAAGTGCAAGACAGAAAGAACTAGCATGATGTAAGGGTGGAACAGAAGGCAGACTGTCTGCCACTTGTAATACTGTACCTTAGCTGTGCAGTTATCAGTAGCTTTGGCCATGTGAAGACTCAGTAAGCTCTGTAGCTCGTGCGGTAATTGTGTAATGCTATAGTAGATATAACTAGATAGGCAGGAGTTCTAATCCCGATACTGGTAAGTATGTGTGTGTGTGTGTGTGTGTGTGTGTGTGTGTGTGTGTGTGTGTGTGTGTGTGTGTGTGTGTGTGAGAGAGAGAGAGAGAGTGAATCATGTACTGTCTGGCTTATACCATTTTTGACTTGTGTACTACCCTTCACACTTCCCCTCACCCCAATCTAGTAGTCCTACTGATGTCATACACCTCAGAAGTACCTTTGGAGTACGTGAAAATTTATAAGCACTGTGGCACATCTGATACCTGTGTAGCACTATAGTAGAAATACCTAGATAGGTAGGAGTTCTAATCCCAATTCTGGCAACTGTTTGTGAGTGAGGGTCATATCTTATAAGGCTTATTCCATTTTGATGTGTGTACCATACATGGCTGGTGACCACCTCCCACTGCCATTACTTTATATAGTGTGGTAACAGCATCTGCCTCACATGCAGTAGGTTAAACCATTGCACAGTCCTCTGTACAGATGCGTGTGGAATATCCATATGTTTGCAACCTACATGTGGTTGGAAGTGGTCTGTGTGCCTTAACAATGCCCATGTATGTGATATTGTAACCAAATAGGCCACAGTGAGTGTACTGACACATATGGCAGCATGAGGTACCATACCTGACTGAAACATCATGCTGATACGACATCTTCCACCCTCACAGGTGGTCAGCATTGTAGAGCCAATACATGAGTCCAAATGCTTGGTTTTACAAGTGAACTGTTTATGTTATGGGTCACATTAAAGGCTGGAAGAGGTGTGGACTGACATATTGTGGCCCTAATTAGTATGTAAGAGGAACACCTTGCATCTTAACAGGGGTGTGTACACAATTTATATAAACTGTATAGCAGTAATCTGCCATACATGTCCCTACCTTAGGCCATTTGTCCAGCCCATTTTGCTGGCCTCTGTCCAGATGTCTTGACATGGACAAGTTGTGAGGTATGCTACAGGAATGTTGAATTTATGTCAGATAGGCCCTAGTGGTGACCACTGTGATGCAATGCAGTTAACCCCAGTACAAGTGAACATGCACAAAAAGCAACATAGGTATTACATAAAGCAATATAGCTGTTACTGATGGTTGTGTGCATGGTAAATTGCATGCCCTTCACATGCCTGGGATATTGCCAGGCAGCAACAGAATAATGCATATTCACCAGCTTCAGGCTGCTGTCCCATATGCAGACCAGAGTGTCCTAGGTAGTTGTGAGAGGGAGTTATTGTCAGCAGACTCACATGTGGTCTTGGTACAGGATGGATGCAGCATGTCTACACATTTAAAGTACTAACCCCAGTAATAAACACTGTTCTGTCCTCACTATAGATGTGCACCTCTATGCAGTAGAAAACCCCATCCACCACTGTAATCGGACCTGACACATGGATGTAGATACAATACAGATACATGTATGTCTGATAATTTAGTGTACTAATCCCCACTTGGCCCTTACCTGCATGCTTCTCATCCAGTGTGTGTGTGTGTGTGTGTGTGTGTGTGTGTGTGTGTGTGTGTGTGTGTGTGTGTGTGTGTGTGCAGCCCACCTGCAAAATGCTTTCCTCAGCTTCTTGGCTTGTGTGTTGGGCAGGTGCCCCAATGTTGGTGAGGAGCTCCTCGGTGGGTGTCAGTGGGGGCTGGATGGCTGGTCCCCCACCTGTGGCTATCTGGTCCCTCGCTACAGCAGCAGCCCATTGATGGGCATGGTGGATGAGGTCGGTGGCTCAATGCTGCACCTGCTCATAAGTTCTGCTGTGCAGGCTGGCATCATTTACCCTGTGGACCAGACTGTTCCACAGGGTGGTCCTCTCCCGCACATCTTCTGCTTTCTCTCCAAATAGCAGGGCATAATGTTCGATCACATATTGGATGATGATGTCAGTTTCTCCAACAGAGAATGCTAGTAGGTGAGCCCTCTGCATGTTACCTGGAAGACATATACAGGAAAAAGGTCACAAAGGACCTCATACGGTTGTCAAATTGTACATTAACAGTAGATATTACTTACAAATAATCCACACTACACCATGACCCTCCAAGCTATCATGGCTATAGCAGCTTGCATTACACTCCTGGCCCTGAGTTATCTTATTGCCCCCAATGTTGGACACTTGAATGCAGAATCCTATTTTCTCCATTCATTTCTGTGTAGAGGGTTGACTGTGACCATCTTTCATGTGTATGGTGTGTGGATGGTGGCAGGTCTGTGTTTGACTGTGGTGTGTGATGGAGCTGTGAGCACATGCCTGAGTTCATGTAGGAGGCAGACAGTAATGTTATTATGCCCCATGGGGATATGCTGTCATTGCCATCAGTAGGCAATATGTACATGCTCACCATTGCTGAGGGGAGGAGTGTGGTTGATGTGCATATCCCCCTGTACAACTGGGGTGGACAGGCTGGTGATGTTCCCACCTAACCTGTCTGATGCAGGTTGCCTATATCCATGGCATGTGTGTATGAGTTGTTCTTTACCCCGAGTACAGGGTCAACTGTGTTGTGAGGTGTTCTTTACCCTCAGTACAGGGTTCAGCTGTGTTGTTCCCTCTGACACTGACAGCATAAGTGGAGACACTGTTGCAGTTGTCCTTGGTGGTGTGGATATGTCTGATTTGTAGTCATAGTCAGCCTTACAGGAAGTCACCTGTGAACTTATATGCTTTCTCAGATAGAGGTGGACTTGCTTTCAATTGCTGCCTGTATCTATGTGTCCCTTACAGCCAATATAGCAACCTATTATGTGGTTTGTGTATTGCTGCTGTCCACCAAAGGGGATTACTCTACCTTGATGGAGGCTGCTTATACAGGTCAGGTACTGCTGAGTCCATATAGCTACAGTGGATATACAGGGTACACACCCCTGTTACAATGCCTGGTATTTGTGCAATTGGAACATGACACCACAATAACTCATTTCAAAACAATTCCCACCTTTATTGTGCCCTATAGCCTATACAATTCAATTGAAAACATAACAATCTGGTCTGTGAAAACATATGGAAATAATAATTAGTACAATAACCCAGTTGAATGAGTGTGCACACCCTTAAACTGATATGTTGAGTATGCACCTCTTGAGATGGTTACAGCATTCAGTGGTCTTGGTTTAGAGTCTAACATCATGGCACATATTCACTTGGCAATAGTTGCTCACCTTCCTAGAAACACCTTTGATTGTCTTCCAATGGAATTGTACAGGTTAGGGGTCACATTCAAGATGAGAAAAATTATGAAATGATCTTCTCTGGTCTGATTGTCATACAGCACACAAACCTGGCATTCCAACAGGGGTGTGTACACTTGTGATATCCACTGTATATAGGTGTTGATATAGCTGGCAGTGGTAGGCATGGACAGAGGATCATAACACAATCGGACACTTCTTCGATTACTACCTGCTAATCATGCCTACTCTAGTACCCATATCAGTGTTAGGGCAATGCAACAACCAGTAGCTGTACACATTTATGTCTGTTGTATGCACTGACACTGATATTGCACACATGTGCAACATGCACAACCTATGTACCTGACTGCTTGAAACCCATGTGATCAGTTTTGTGCCTTCCAGCTGAACATATGCATACATACATGTGCTCAGGGGATACCTGGTACACATATCTGTTCTATGTTAGTATGGCACACTGTATTTACAGTCTTGATGCTCAATCATACTTCTCAACCTGCTATAGCAGTATGTTTGGGCAATGGCACACATAAACGTGTGACAAAAGGGACATCAGTATTGATACTGTATTAATATAGCTGCACCATACATTAGTACGTTGATTGCACAGTAGGCTTTGAAATCACTGTGATAACCTGGAAGATGTCCAAAAGTCATAAGTAGGCTATTATGTTACAATGTCATTGCTCACAGACCTACCAATGGTTTGGCTGACATAACACAGGTATATGTGTATGTGACTACAGATAGTCACAAATGTGCTTACTGTCCAGCTGTACACTGTACAGTTGAATGTTAATAATTCAATATATCACATGCAGTTCAACACACATGCCTGCAACAGTACTTTACTATGCACATGCCCTATATAGGTCTCTTAGCTTTACAAGACATACATGTGTCATACTCATATTCACAGGTAACATACAGATACGGACAACATCCCATTAACTGGCCTAGCAGTGGCACAGTCACAACTGTTTGACAGACATCCCAGCGGTTGTCATATATGAGCTGTCCTTTCTCAGGGAGAGTCAGGCTCCTGAGCTGTGATCCTACCTCGCAACCTCTTAGAGCATCACATCTGGACAAAGCCTAAAATGATAGGGGGATAAATAAGGACAGATTTTAAATATTCCTGTTACAAACTTGGAAGTTTGCAGAATAATACATTTTACATTACCATGAATATTCTTAAGTATGTGGAGTCTTAAACTCAAGTGTTTGTGATTACTTGATGACTTCAGTCCTCAGCTATTTGCCCGAAAAGTACAGATTTCAGGAGGAAGAGACAAAAAGTTATGGTGGGAAAATCTGGACATTCTGTGAAGATCAGTACAGTTGAGAGGTATGGCTGTGATCTCTCCCACTACAGAGAGGGCCAGATGCTATGGCCATAGCAGCTGTTCAGTAAGACATTAGTACAGCAAGTCTTGTTGGGACATATATTCTTTCAAATCATATTTCCCATTATTACAGACCAAGTACGACAGTCAATTATAAGCTTACGTGTTCCACTTACCCTTTTTTGTCCTCTCTTTTTCAGTTTATGTTATATTTGTTTTCTCTCTCTCTCTCTCTCGCTCACTCTCTCTGTGCACTACAGGGATAGAGCTGGTTTGAATAAGTGGCAGCATGGCTTTTGTAGGTTCTGCTCATGACCAGGTGATGGCCTGTGCACCTATTGGTGTTCCCAACTTGCTAACTGCATGCAGAGCAGCTGTGTAGTTCTTCCAATAGCCAATGTCATGGCAGCACACTCCTATAATTGAGTACTCCAGATGGGTGTTGGCCCTTTCCCTTACTTGTGAGGAAGACATCCTGGAGTTGTATGAGCTACTACCTCTTACAACAAGACGTGTGGAGTCAAGCCAACAAAATAGTGCAGAAGGTTCAAGACTTAGGGGCAGAATGTGAGTATTGCTGTTATATGTTTGGAATACTGCTAGTTTAACAGGGCTTGTCTGCACATGCTACTTCTGCATGGGTTTCAGTCTGACAAAGTTCTGTCTCTGAATAGTCTCAACTGTAGGGCCATCCACATTATGGCCACATGTTAGCCTGTTATGCTTGGTCTGTTCCCCAGACAGGTGTTGTCCTTGGCAAATCAGCAGCATACTCTGGTGATTGCATTCTGTAAATAGTAACATCCATTTGTTTTTCTGACTCTGTATCCCTCAAAAAAGATAAGTTACAACAAACCAGTAACACCAGCAATTTTCTCAGTATATAACAGCAATATTTCAAGTATGGCCATGTATTTGGGCCTCTGTCCACCAATTATGTATATATATGGGTCTACTTCATTTGACTGAAAGACCATTTGACCTAAACCCATTTGATCAAAATTTTATTTGATCAAAAACCAGTATTTAAGGCAAATAACAAGGATTTGTCCCCCTCCCTAATGTCATGCGACCCTGGAGTTGGTATATATAGTTAGGGGTGTGTGCGGGGCACAGCCACCCACATTGGGGGGGGGGGCGTGGAGGGTAAAGCCCACCATCTATTTTCATTTAAAATATGTACTTTTGTGTTATTTTCTTCTTTTAAAGGAAACTAGATGGGGGGCTTCACCCCCCACACCCCAATGTGAAGGGCTGCACTCCCACACCCCCCTAACTATATATATCAACTCCAGGGTTGTACGCCATTGGGAAGGGGGACAAATCCCAGATTTATGCCTTGAATACTGGTTTTCGATCAAATGAAATTTCGATCAAATGGGTTTAGGTCAAATGGTCTTTCGATCAAATGAAGTAGACCCATATATATATATATATATATATATATATATATATATATATATACCCCTCCATATTTATTGGTAATATAGTTATATATTGTTATACACATATATGGATCTCCATACATATCTATCTCTCTCTCTATGTATTTGTCTTTTAAGATATATATATTTATACATACCAATTCTTCTTAATTGCACAGTGTCTCTTCCATATTGTAAACTGGCTGTAAAGTAGGGTATGTCTGAGAAAACATCCTCAAGCCATACATCTCAGATGGCTTACTAGTAAATTGCTGTGACTATGTTGTGCAGGGTCCTGGGTTGAAAACCTGCCAGGACTGTTTATTTTTTTTTGCTAGGCAAAACAAGGATTGTTGGATACAGAGTAACTAAGGCAAGTTTTGAGCAGCTTTAAGTGTGTTTGTGTGATGGTAAGTGGTGCTAACTTATGGTTAAACTAATAGGCTCTTACACCATGTAGGCTTCACTTACCAGTGTGCAAATCTGCTTAGCATTTAAATTTAAGCAATCCTGAAACCTGCTAAGCATAGCTCAGCCCTGGTAACCTTTGGTCAAATTCCAGTCTGATAAAATAGCAGGGTAATGACATCTTTAATAAGTGTATTTAACTTCCTGTACATGACATGCTTCTATGTGCTATCATTACAGTAGCACATAGTGTATGGGATACCTGGGTATACATGGGTAGCACCACAATCTTTTTTCTTTGTATTTGTTTTATACATGTGTAGTATCCCATGTTATCCGTAGTCACACTTGCATGTTACACCAGCTACAGTGCACTGGTTGACAAAAATAGTTTAACACATATTGTATCATTACAGTAGTACTTTTAACAGTGCTTTTCCAAGTAAGAGTAGATTGCAGATTGTAATACTAGAACCGTACACCCCTGCATGCAAAGCTGGGACAGTATTGACTATCTTGTTCTTGGTGTTTGAGCTGTATGTTTTTATGCATTTCCTATTGGATATTGATCTGATATGTTGATATTAACTGTAGACTACTATGTTTCTGGACATGTCATTGAGGACTGCTGTCCTGTAGAAATGGCATAGCTTTCAGTTTCAGTCTTCTGTCTTTCAAAACATTCATCCTAATGTATAACCTGTTGGCTATCTACTTCCTGTCTGTCCTGTGTACAGATGTGCAGATGTCAAGTATTGCTAAGGCCATACCACTACGTAGGTGCACCCATAGTATTATGCTATGGGCCTGGACACTGCGTCTAGTTCTGACATATGGGACATTCCTTAATGTGGGCCTTGCCCCTTTTCCTTGCCTGTGTGAGGGACATTACAACAGTTGTGGGCTACAGATTCACATACAGTAGGTGGCAATATGTCACAGGACAGTACATGTGGAGACAGCCAAACAACATGGGGGCATATCCCCAGATTTGTGAACAGATTATATGTCATTAGTGCTGTTATGCACATGGTGGATTGATAGATTGACAGAGTTTGTGTGGACATGCATTTAGTGAGTGACTTCACGACTGACAGTGATATATCTCTGACATACCTCTCCACTGGCACACTGTCCACAAACTGGCCATGTGTCTGCCTCTTATGTTTTGTCTGTTCCCCAGACAGTTGGTATCCTTGTAAATCATTCATGGACTCTGGGGAATGCAGTCGGTAAATGCTCACATCTATTGGTATTACCAATGCCATATTCCTCATAAAGGATGTTACAACAAACCCAGTAACATCTGCAACTGTCTCAATGTATGACAGCAATATGTCCAATCTACCCCTGCGTTTGTGCTTCTGTCCCCAAATGATGTCAGGCTTTGTCCAGATGTCAATGAGGTGCAGACATATTTATCATCATTATTTCTTGACTTCATTCCTACTACCATCCCAGTGATGTAGTAAACCCACAGATATGTCAGGGAAGAGGCCATGGATATGAGTCCTGAGCCTGTACATTCTGAGGTGAACTGTACATGTGAGAGGCCTGTGCATGTCTGGCCATTGTTAACAGACTGTCATGATTGTGTACACATGTCATGCGTACATGTTATTTGGGCTGTGTATGGAGGGGGGTGGATGTAAGTGTTATGGCTCCTTCTTTATCTGACTGTGCATGCTGCTTCAGTTTCTGCTGATCTATTGGCTGTATGTGCTTGTAGGGGCAGACTGAGACATGTCCTTTACCAAGGTTAGGATTCAGACTACACTGAGAACTGGGACTGTATATGTAGGGCTAGTGTGTGAGTGGAAACAATGACATATTTGTTCACACAGTCCGTATACTGTGCTGTTCACTTGACTTACCGGTATGTGACTGTGGTGATGTTTGTGGGCATGCACTTTCACAGTGGTGTCTCTTTGTCTCTGCTGTTACATCCCCGTAGTGCCTAATATATTTGCAAATACTTGTGTGATTAACCATAGCAGATTTCCTAATTCAATTACTTGTGCTATTTCAGTACATATATGTTAGAGCATGCAGGAGGGTGTTACTACAGCAACTGTGTTAGCTTATCTACACCAGTGGTTCAGATACATCCCCATTTTCATGGCTTCCACCCACCACATTGTCAGTCTTTGTCCAGATTCATTGCTGAATGGGGTTCTGAGCATACCTGTCAACTGGCTGGATTGTTTCAGGATGTCCAGGTTTATTGCTCATATTTCTGGTCTGTTTTACAGATTATTATCATTTCTCTGGTAAATCACTGTAATGATATGATTGTTGTCAGAAAATGAGGACATACATTTCATTTACCTACCTCACATCCATCAGAATATGTATGCTGAAACAAACTGTGTCACTCTGTCAAGAAGAGTACAGGGGGATAATGACCTCTTCCTTCCTGGATGCTAATGCGTCAGTACTGAGATGTGCCACATAGAAGGACTTTTTGACCACAGTGGCAATGTGGTGGTCAAGAGACATTGCAGTCAACCTGTGTTCCCAGATCTCTTATAATGCCATCTTATTGTTCAGGGGACTACCATCGATGTGGTACATTGTGGGAACAGGGT
Source organism: Protopterus annectens (assembly GCF_019279795.1). NCBI lineage: Eukaryota > Metazoa > Chordata > Ceratodontiformes > Protopteridae > Protopterus > Protopterus annectens. The sequence goes on from NC_056751.1 coordinate 218,229,833, forward strand.
TTTCCACAAAGGGGATGACAACATATTTTCTGACATTGAGCTTAAGGCCATGGCTCTGACACCAGTCATTGGTCTCAGTGAGGCCTTTCAGTAGGATGCCAAATCACTTGTTAATAATAGCTCCCAACTTGCAAATGTCTGCAAACTTTGTCAACCAGAGTCCCTTCATGTTGGCATGGACTTCAGAGAAGTTGATACCAAACATGTGAGGACCCAGGACAGAACCCTGTGAGACTCCACTTATGACTGCTCAGCAGTCTGACTTGGAGTCAGCTATTTCCACACTGTGAGTTCTATCTGTGACCCAGTTTGCAACCCACCTAGTGATATAGGGGTTGATGCCTAGCTTAGTGAGTTTTTGCATAATTCCTGAGTGGAACATGTTATCAAAGGCTTTGGCCAGATCAAGGTAGGCTGTATGTGCCACCTTGCCTTCATGCACAGCTCATGTGACTGACGCCAATAAGTTGACCTGGTTGATTGAGCAGGTATGCCCTACCCTTTACAAAAGTAAAGTGTGGGATCCTAAGTCCGCAGATTCCCACATCCCTGTTTATTAGGTGCATGATGATGCATTCCATAGCTTTGCATAGCAGACTTGTCAGGCAGTTGGGGAGGTATTTTCCAGGGTCTGTAGTCACACCTCATTTGTGGAGAGGGGTGACTGTAGCAGTGCAAAACTCAGTAGGGACAAAGCCTGAGGTGAGGCTGTGCTTGAACAGGGCACACAGGTGAGGTGCCAGTTCACTCTGTAGTTCATGTAGAACACAGCCAGGGATATTGTCAGGTCCCATAGAAGCTGTATTCTTGGCCTTGGACAGTGGTATTTTAACCTGTGCAGCAGTAATACTGGGTGCCTGGCAGTGTACTGGTATTGTGATTGGTCCTTCGGGGGGAGAGAGGGGTCAAGTTTGCTCTCAATATGTCAGCCAGTATATTGGCAATATTTGTTGGCTCAGTCTAGGAGGTACCATTGTCTAGTAGCTCAGAACAAATCTTGGTATTGCCATGGAGATTCCTTACATAACTGTATGAGACCTTGTGATTGTCTTTACTATGTGCTCCAATTCTGTTTTCGCAACTAACTTTGTAGTATTTGATGAGGGATCTCAACATTTAATTGAGGCTGATAAGGTTTTTTTCCAGTCCTGGGACTTCACCATATTCCATATCGGTTCCCTCCTTCTGTTGTACAGTTTCTTTATGGCTGGCGGCCACCAGATCTGCGTCCTTTTTTTGGAGGTGAGGGTCCTGGTTCTATTGGGTATGGTGGTATCCATGCATTTGTGTATGTGTTCATAGTGCATTGTTGTTTGATTCAGCAGTCATGCAACTAGTCTCCATTTGCATAGCTGCCGTGAGATTAGCCACCTCTGTTTTTATGAGGCCATAGTTAGCTTTGGACAGGCTTTTCATGGAGATTACCTGTGCGGGGGTGGGGGCTGTGAATTTTCAAAGGTGATT